>NW_010260900.1:57044-139175 GCF_000690775.1 Eurypyga helias
CATCGAAAACCAGATGAATTTGTTAAAACTGCGTTAAAAGAACATTAGGGCTGCAAATCAAGCAATGGAACTTAGCCCCTCCTGCATCTGCACTGTAAGGATCTTCATAATACACATACTGCTTTTCCTGCTAGTCTCCATCTAAATACTTGCTGTCGTTACTCGGCCCCTGCACAGCCCTTCCTTCTCCACTTTCAGAAGTTCCACTAATCGTGTATTTTTCTTATAGAAAAATAAACACTCAGTCTCTCAACTTAAAGGGAGATGGGAGCATCATCTCTCACCCCAGCTGGCCAGCAGACCTACAGACACAAGATCGTGCTCGGCAGTAAATAATTCCCCTACCTACCCATTGCTTTCACCTGTCTCGTAATTGTGCACTCTTTTATAACTTAATTTTTCCACAATTTCTGCATTTTTGAAGGAAGCACCTGGATCATCAGTAGTACATTAGGACTTTCTCAATGTGGTTACAAGTTGTGATGACAGTCGTAGAGTAAAATCCTTACTTGTGGCTCATCCAAGAAGCAGAAGCAGCATTTCTTTCCACAAACAAGCTCAACTCCTTCACCCCCTGAACAGCAGACAGTTCACTAGAGATACGTAAGCCTGAGTGCCAAAACTAGAAACCTAAAAGAGCAAAAATACTGCTTTTACAAAACAATTGTTGGTTACCACTGTCTAAAAAGCTTGCCCAGAAGGCTGCAGCTCTAAAACTGTGCAGTCACCCCCTGCACTAGAGACTAAATCCTCGACCATTTGTTGCTTAGAGCCACTGCAAACAAGATTTACTGCAATGGTGCTTATGAAAACAAAGTCTTGATTTTTGAATAAATAGTAATTTTTCATCAAGATGTTGTAATTCCCTTTGAGACTCTTAAGGACTAAGTCAGGGGTTTATCTCACTAAAAATATACAACCCAAATGTCCAATAGACCCACAACCTCTCTCTTCCAGAGTTCTTGGTACTGAACGTGCATAAAATCAAACCTGATTCCATCTATTCGAACTGAAAAAGAATTACAGTCCCAAGAGAATGCATGTGCTGGGTGCGTACGTGTATCCCTAGCACGAAACAAAGGCCTCCGCGAGAGAGTGAGGATATACTAATTGTGGACGTGATAGCCACAAAAACCAAAATCTAAATTATCTGTGGCACAGTGCTCCATCCTGCAGCTGACAACCTTGCCAAAAATGAAGCTACTTGGAGACAAATTTTCATGTTGGTTACGTGTCTAGATTTAAACTTCTGGGGAAAACCAAGTTAAAATTGTAGCGCTTTAGCCATGTGCAGTAGCGTTTGGGAGAACAGGATTGTCCATCCATATTAAAAGACGTTTCTGATTGGAAACAAACATGTAAAAAATGTAAGAATCTTACGTTTCTTCTTATGCTTTCAGGCAAGGTCTCGAAAACTGGCAAGGGAGGGATCTTTCGCGCTTTTGGTTAAACTTTGAATTTTGCATCCAAAATGCAAAACTGCACTTTTTTTTCCCTTATAAAAACCTGCTCACACATTTCCAAACTGTAAGTCAGGGGGAGGATGGGGGGATGAGACATTATTTTGAAAAACACATCATACCGAGTCAGAGTTTGCCAAATTCTGCCCGTAATCCTATGGAAAAAGTGCCATGTGTTCATGTAAGTAAAACTGGTTTTAATGAATATGCATGCCAGATTAATGCTAACATGTCCTAATTCCTGAAACTCCTGAAATCTTCCCTTTATGGGTGTTGACATATGCATAATGTACGTACATCAAGAATACACGCTGTGCATACGCTTCGTTTACTAATTCTGTGATAATCTCAGGACTTTATTACAGCTTTTTGTTCTCTTCTATGCCTTTTGCTCCCCTGCCTTAACCACGTCACACAAAGATCTGCATGTGTCTCTAAGAAAATTAATTGCTTCAACAATTAACAGCAAAATGCATCTCAGAGGAAACACTTCATAATCGATCTGTTTCCAGGTACAGTATTTGCCACTTAGGAATAAATTAATTGGATTGAAAATTACTCAGGCTAATTATTTTCTTTAGAGTATAAGATTAAATGTAAGATTCAAATAAACTGAAAACAAAGAAGTTCCACCCAGCACTGTAAATCCTTCTGAGATCAGTGATATGCCGTGTCTGGCACAATATAGTGCTTTCTCCTTAGATGCTGCTCGTGCTCCTTTGGTGACCCGAGCTTTCTGAGCACGTGGCACTGTGCCGCAGCCAAGTTGGCCCATTTATCTGCACATGGCTCTACTCTGTGCCGCAGACATGGATTTCCTGGTCTGACAGCCTTCCTCTTTGATAGGGCCTAAGAGCACATCTGCACTTGCAACTATCCCATGGAGACTCTGGTTGCATTAAGGTGTAGCTGAAAGGGGAAACATATAAATATCAAAACCGTATTGATTGGGTTTGATCTTACAATTGACTTGGAAAGGCAGTGTAAGACACAGAAGGTGAAAGAAATAGAGTCTAACTTCGCAGTACAATGGAATACCTATCCTCTGCATCGCCGACACGAGTGCCCATCCGTGGCACACGGGCCCTGGATCAGACAGTCACGTTTGCTAGCGGATTGCAACTCTGCATCACCAGCAGCCTAGGCTGGTCTGCGTCCAAGGCAGAACAGCAGCACGGTCAGTCACTCCAGTTTTCAAGTGTGCCTAATGTGAAATCGTATTTATGCTTCTTGCATGGAAAAAAGCTCTTGGGGCTCCAGAACAAAACCAGAAATGTACCTTGTCATTTTGCAAAGAATCATGCACCAAGCCAGCTGTCCTGGCTCCCTCACCTGCCACAGAAGATACAGCCTGGTTCCCCACTCCTACATGCTCTACAACGCAGTTTTGCCTAAGCTCTTATGTAGCATCTTCTCTCTGCATTCCTACGCTCAATTTTGTGTCAAAATATCACACATACAACACAGGAATCAAACTTACACAATGAGGATGTGTTTCTAATTGGAAGATTCAGACTTTAACAGAGGTGCAAACTGCGAGGGTACTGAACATTTAAAGAGCTCTACGTAACACTTCCAACTGATACTCCCCATTACACCTGAGGCTGGAAAACATTTGCAGAAGATGGAGCATGTCGGTAGAGGTGAAAGTGCTGCTTGTTGCAGATAGCCATGCGGGGGGTGGAATGAATCACACCACACACTCCTTTCACGTAACCCAAGATACCCAGCGATCACACAGCCAGCTTTGCCGATGGAATCTTACACCTCAGTTTTCTGCCCTGCTGCTGGTTTTATGCGTCTGTGTGTGTGTGTATGTATGGTGGAATCAATGTCTGCAAAGACAAGGCAACCTGATTTCCTCTATCGGTACAGAAGTTAATAGAAACTCTTCAAAAAGAAGTCTAAGACAAGCTACCAGTTCCAGAGAATTCTCCATAAACTCCTGGGGGGGAAGGTTTTTCTTAAGTAGAAAAAGGAAGTAGACTCCCAAGGGACTAGCTGACACATGAGGAGATCTCCATTGAACTCCGGCTCTGCCACACTTCCCACATCACCTGGAGCAAGTTCTTACAGCTGGTGCAGTAACAGAGGGTCATAAACCAACACACCACTTTGTGCCGTCTTAGCGACTACCTCAGTGCAGCTCACTGCTCAGGGTATCAACTTACTCAGAGCTCATACTAAGCCTAGCTAGGCAGCCCCATTTCCCTGCATGCAAATAAACCCTAACAGGTGATGTATTAAGTGTCAGAACTGTCCCTGATATTTAGCCTATGTCCTCTCTCTGCCTCTATTAGACTGCTGGATAACAAGCGGATGAGTTACGTCCGCATCATCAGTTCATAGAAATCACCCACAGATCTTTAACATTGCACCCTTGCTTGTTCATGCCATCAATAAATCTATACATTAAGAGTTGAAGCCACAAAATAACTCAAATGCCCAGTGAACTTCAACCCTGTACTTGCAGTTGGGATTTACTTAGGAATAGCTTTACAATTTATATGGATGCTAGGCTGTGTTACATAATTCTGTCAACCTTCTGATTCACAGGTTGCTGGACACTGACTTGTGTGACAGCTAGAGTTTAATGACTTTTTCCATCCAGAAAAATTGGAATCCTCATGCCTCAACAGCAACAGGCATATTTTCAGCCTCAGCTCATATTTTAAGTCATCCACTCACTTTCCAACTCTCTCAGTAATTAGCATTAACTTCTTACAAGATTTCCTCCAAGGAAAAGAAAATCAACAGCACCGTTAGAGATAGTCAAAAGACACACTTTTGTATTTAATATTAGATTTTTAATAGACAGGAGATTACTCCCTTGCTGTCTTTTTTGTATTAAGTAGCAAACTGGTTTTGTCCCCCCAGAATTGTTATTTTGAGCCTTAGGGCTACTAAAGGTTTAAGGACTACAGTGCTAAGTACCACAAACACAGAGCAAGCACGATGATGGTGACGAATCCTTAAGGTTATTAAAGGAAATCAGTCCTCCTCAAGTTTAAAATGATTTTTATCACACTGGATAACACCAGGATAAAAATAAAGACGCTAAATAAGCATGAGGTTATCCAGACTCTTAGAAATGTCCTTTGGCTACTTCAACACCATACAGAAAGAAGGGCATCTCCTCTACAAGGCAAGTGGCAGAAATACCCATAGAACACCTGCATATCACCCAGGGAGAACAAGAAAAGAGAGGAGCAGAAAACAGAGTATGGGGGAGTGATGTGCCCTCTGTCACCGACTTCAGTTAGCGAACTACTTAGGCTTACACAGTTTCCCTCCAATTACTTGATTCCAAGTTGGGCATGCCAAGAACTCCCAATGAAAGGGGATTACACACCTAACAGGATTTATTGTTTGTAGATTTTACAGAGGCAGAGCATTTAATCTGAGCAATTACAGTATCTTCAGAAGACTCCCTTCTAGACGACTCCTGGCATTTCAGCAAAGTCATGCTGATCATTGTGCTACAGAACCTCCTTTTACAGACGGTACTATAAATATCAAAGAAAACAAGCCTAATTAGCAGCACATCAAAGACAACTTTGTGTCTTGAGAACCTCTTGAAATGCCAAAAAGTGTAACTCTGCCTTCTCTCACGTAAGCATTATAACATAGCCCCTAGTTATGTGAGCGCAGGAATAATCAGAATTTTTCCCAGGACTTCAGGTTCATTTGACAAACCTCCACCTTTGGAGCCATCACGGTAACTGTCGATGATAGCTCACCCTTTCTCACATTCCTAGCTAAGCTCATGAACAAGGAAATACTGAGTACCCCTTACACATGCAATTTTGGTATCATTAGGAAACTTCATACACACAGTATTTGTTGGATCCTTGCCTTCCATGATTAATTCTGTATATAAAATAAAAATCAATCACATTTATTCAAAAAACACAAAGGGAGAAACACACACACCCCCTGATTTCAGATGAGCTAGGACAGGAAATTAAATTCATCCCTCCTTACAAGCATGCTTCCTGCAGCCAAAATTCCTTCTGTTCAAAGTTCTACCCTGGGGTCACAGCAGAAATGAGTCAGGAGAGTTTATACTGATGCCAGCGCACGTGAAATGCAGAACTGGTCCAACCCAAATTAACAAATACTCTCCAAAGTTGACTTCTGATGTGATATTGTAAAGGACACCGAATTTCTTCCCAGGGTTTCTGGAGATAGAGAGGTGGACAGCCTAGAGTGGACAGAAGACTTGGAGGAGGCATCTGCATTGAAGACAGTGGCCAGTCAATGAATGGCCACTGGCCTGTGACCAGTTGGCTATTAGAAGGCCAGTCTGCAGTCACTATGATCTGTAATTATTCACTGGACTTTTTTTCCACCTGAGATAGATTGTCAAAAAAGCAGAGCCAAATACAATGACAGGCTAGAAGCAACCACAGTTACTAGGACAAATTTGATCTAGTGTAAAACCCCTCAAATTAACTGAGTGGCTTTGATCAGCCCCGTAATTCGTATCATCACTCCCTCACGTGCAACGAGAGCCGGCGTCGGTAAGCCCAGCTCTCACTCCAGCAAGCAGTGAAATGCCATACCTGTGCCAGTGATCCCAAAACTCTGCTTCAAGGATTCAAGTCCTAGAAAGCTGTAGGCTCCAGGTACTGCATAACTGTACATTAGTATCTCAAATGGATAATCCCTGAATGAGGGCATTTTTTTTAACTGCTTCAAAAGACAGTATCGGTAGTTCAGTGCTAATTGTCACTCTTCCCATTTCCAGGAATATTATGCTCCCAAACAAGAGCACAGGAATAGCCTTCCTCTCTAAGGAGAACCCTAAATCATCTGAGAATGAAGGGAATCTTCTTTCCTATACTGACAGCTGAGTTGGGCTGTGGTATCTCCTTCTTGTCAGTGGCAGAGATACAGGAACACCATCCACCTCTGCAATGCCAAAAGTCTATGCCCAGTCCTTTGAAGTGCTTTCCTGCAATCTTTTTGTTTCCAAGTGAATGAGCTTCTTCCAAAGAAACAGGTGAAAAAGTTGGCAATAATGCCTTTATCTAACAGTTGTTGGTTAATATTCCATCCCTTTTCTTTGGATTTGCTTCAAGATGATAACCATAAACATTTTTTCTAGTATATTAGCATCGCGTAGGATGATTTCAAGAGAGATCCTGCATTTCATAGAATCATAGAATCATAGAATGGTTAGGGTTGGAAGGGACCTTAAAGATCATCTAGTTCCAACCCCCCTGCCATGGGCACGGACACCTTGCACTGGCCCAGGTTGCTCAAAGCCACATCCAGTCTGGCCTTGAAGACATCCAGGGATGGGGCATCCACAACATCTCTGGGCAACCTGTTCCAGTGCCTCACCACCCTCTCTGTGAAGAATTTCTTCCTGATATCTAATCTAAACCTCCCTGATTTCAATTTATACCCATTACCCCTTGTCCTATCACTACAGGCTCTTGTAAAAAGTCCTCTCCCATTTCTTGATAAACAGAATAGTTTCCATTTCATTAAAAAATTAAAAAGTGGGTCAGTGCAGAATGCTGCACTGAGTCTTGGTTCATACAAATTTATTTTGCCTCAACATCTCAAAGCGTTCTCTCTGAGGGCACGTTTAGGTTTTAAAATGAGAAATAGAAGTTTGTGAACTAATTTTTATGAAACATTTTGATGAACACCAGCAAGAGACATAATGTACTTACTGTGTCTATTAAGCTGTTAGTTATGTTAAATTTGTTGCTTTTGTTGCTTCAGAAGCATTTTAGGATTACAGCACTCTTGAGAATCTATAAACATACTGGCAGATGCAACAAGTAAGGGAACGAGGCAAACACTCACTGCTTTTACAACATGTAAAGTAAATGTTAAATAACTAAATTTGAACATGAGAAATATAGGGCACTAAGGACAATAGTATGAATGCAATAAAAAGAAAGTATTGTGCAAGAAAGCCAAAGGCAGTGCTGCCATACCATTTCCTGTCCCTTCTCATTATGTAATACTGAATTAATGTATTCTATTATAAAAGGACTAAGAAAATTAGGCACTGAAATGTGGTATAATGAAAAAATGATACACACAGGAACAAATGAGGGATACAGCCCAGAAAATACTGTCATTGTCTCTTCCTGTGTCAATATTATCAAACTGATTCAGTCACTCGGAGTTCAAAATAGAAATAAGTTTCCCCACTAATAGCAGGACCAGCATCTGGTTTCAAGCAGCAGAAGCAAATAATTCTTTCAATGCTACAGAACGGTGTCCCAGACATGCAAGCGGTAAAGTATCAGAAGCAATGCCACCTTTGTAACGTTTCCAGCAATGGGAGAGGAAAAGGAAATGGCTAAAGCTTATCCATGACATATATTTGGAGATAAGGCAGAGAATGGTCATACCCAGACATTAAGGTTCTACTCGGTGGTGGCCAAGCTTTGTCTATAATTATTTTGCAGTTCCTTATATCAGTAGCCTCTTTCCTGCCATAAGCACAGAGAACAATAACGTATTCTCCAATGGACTAACAAACATTTGTACCCAAAAACCCAAACAGGAATAAAGTATTTTAAAGATGATCATGACACCCATTAGTATCATGGGTCAGAACATCTTGCCTAATGCCTCCACAGTAGCTGTGGATACAGGAAAGTGCTATTAATCATGTTCTGCAGGCAAGGAAAATCCAATAAATCTGCATCTTTAGCTACCTCAGTATTTCTCCAAACCATTCCCACCTGACATGCTTCCAGTCCAACAGGAAATGCAGGGGAAGACAGAAATGCAGATCTTCCACTTTTGGCTATTATCCTCGATCACCACTAGCACAGCAGAGATGCTCAGGTTCAGGCCCAAAGAGGAACAGCACTACCCCAAGAAAACATTCCCAAAATGCAGTACTCCTCCAATCTCATCCTTCCGTTCTACTCACCTCATTAGCTGAGGAAAATGAAAAGGAAAGCTTTCCTTTAAAAAAAGGAAAGCTGAGACAAGTTCCAAAGGAGAAAAAGATGGCACATATTAGGATGTATCACCCTGATTCAATCGTGTTTAAGGGTTTCCCAAGTGACATTCCTGAGCCACTGGTTAATTCCCATTACGCCATTTTCTATTTGGGTTTTTTTGGTCATCTACGTGACCACAGAGGGATGGAAAATAGATGCTTCTCAGAGAATTGCTGTGCAGATGTTACAAGTAGTAAGCTCATCTAATAATCTCATGGGTCAGGATTTAGTGTGTTACAAAATTATTATTGCCCAAGAATGAAACCAGAAGAACTGGGGAGAACTTTCTAATTGCTTCACCATTAATCTGCAACATTGTTGCAAGCCCATAATAAGCAAGGCACTGAGAACTTCAAATCGTATTTGACAGATGGGCTTAATTAGTTATTCTCATACAGACTCATAATATTTGCTGTTAATATTCATTCTAAAACACCCTGCTGGCTGTGATAATATTTATATGTTAATCCTGTTATGATAAGCTTTCGGTGCCCAAACCTCTCCAAACAAATGCCTGATATATTTCAAACTTTGATAAAGAAATGTTCAGGCATCCTGGCTAAGTTTGTCACTTGGACAAGTGCCTCCTAAATCCATGGAATTACATGTGTCACAGGAAGTCGGCTGTAGGAGCACCACTTTCTGATCCATGTAAAACTATTAGAAACAGAGAAGTATTAAATCTTCAGTCAATTAACACTGCCAGTTTTGCAGTCATGTGATCAGATCTCTGAGTTAAGAGTAATTAAACTATGCAAACATAGTTTGTTACATTTTGAAATGAACAGTGGCAGCGAACAGTTTGGTAAGAGCCATCAGTATTTAGCTGTTACCCATTTAGCATATTTCATGACACCAAACATGTCTGAATAAGGAAAAAATTGGTTCCCAAAAATGTTAAGCACACTCTTATGACCCTACTTCTTAAAATGAATAGCAAACCAGTTATGAACAAATTTAATAAGGAAAACAACATACTGAATAATAGAGGGCAACTTCTTTCATTTGTTTACAAATGACGAGGAAGAAGTCCTCACAAAGTGAGAAACCCACAAAATCTCCACCAGGAACTCAGACAGAATAAGTCAAAGCAGACGTTTCAGGAGTTAAAAACATACCTTTTCTTCACCTGATTTTATTTCCAGTCAAATCTACTTTGTACATGAGCTCCCATTTCTTTTGATAAACAGGAAGCAATGCTTATTCTCAGCATGTGAAAGTGCACAGAATCCACAACCACTGCATGAACACTGACATCATCATTTATCTTTCTGTGTGCAAGGGGTCATTCTTGAAGCCCTGCCACTGAATGATGAAGAGTGAATGGAAATAAGTTGCCAAGCGTCAATTCACCCATGAGGTTGCATTATGTTTTCCTGATGAGGAAGAGAATCAGGGAAAAGCACTGTTTGGACCCAACAAGATAAAGCGTGATGGAAAACTCATCGTTGAAATAACCTTTGATTCTGATCCAATGCCCATTTCAGTCAATGAAAATATTCACGCTGTCTTCAAATAGCTTTGAACTGGGATTTTAAAGAATTCGTCTGACAGATTGTGCTACAGCAGGGAGCTCTGAGCTTGGAATATAAAGAGACTGCTTCTTTGACCAACAAAATTCAGTCAGGTATGAGACCATGCATGGTTTAGATGAGAAAATTCAGGATACCGTAGCAGAGAAATAGAGCAGAATCTGTGTTATAATGAGAAAGTGATTTACGTCATGATTACGAAGGGAAATTCTTCCCTTCCTCATTTTTTTTCATATACCCAGACTGCACGGACATGAAACTTTCTAGTTATTAGGCTCAGAGGATATTTATTTAAAAATTCTAAACACATTAATAAAACCCCAAAGCCTGTAAGATTTTGTAAAATTTCAGAAGCAAATCACAGCACAGCACTTCCACGTTATATGGCAAGTTTCCCACCAGCAATGCCAAGCGCAATACAAACACAGGCAGTCGGATCCTTACAATGTGCCCTTGGCACTTCCAGAGACAACGAACAAGCAGCAGCAAATGACAGAAACCAAATTCATTAAAGCGACCGGTTTTTATTAGAAAAGGAACGGCCACCTGCCAGGCAAAGGCTCTCTAACACAGGGCAGTGTCTGATCTAAGTTGTTGCACAACGGGAAAGGGAAATGGAAAGTCTACTTCCTTCTGCAGATTGCAAATTCCTATAAAAACGTCACCAACAAAACTGTGGGTTTGATACCAGGAGTACGTTTGGGTTCCCCCTGCGTGAAAAAAAATAACCAAAAAACCGAAACCCACAAAAAAAAATCCCATTAAAAAAACCAACAACAACAAAACCCCAAAAAACCCCACATCACAAAACCAACCCAAAAATCTCTCCCCAAAGAGCCCTATAACGGCCCCTTGCTAGAACGCCTGACTGTAAAGAATCTGCAGAGACTAAACTAGTCACAACCCAATTCTGTGACAGTTCTTCTAAATTCTAGGTGCAAACTATTTCCTGCTAGTTCCACCTTCCTCTGAGAATGAGGATCAAGTAACATCTCGGTGAAGTGCGAGTGGTAGCACGAGCAATTCACAACAGATGAAGACGGCCACGGCCCTTCCAGACGTGTTTTCATCACGCACTGTAACTAAACTCCCTAGAATCATGGCAAAATGCTCTGAAAAGGAAACCAGCCGTCAATTCTGACGGCCAGATGGCTGGACACGACCTACCTGTTTTCCGCGGCAGCAGATCTCCTCTGGCAGAGGATAACAGCTGGTGCGTGTTTCCCAGTATAATCCACGCTCTCCCTGATGTCCCACGAGTATGGGCTGCTGGCTCTTACACTGAAAACGCTCACACCCTTCTTCACCTTCGCCCTAGGAGGAACAAGATGATGTTTCACCAATTAGACACAAAATGTCAGTGTCATCTGTTACTTAGTTCTTCATTATTTTCTCATTACTGCCCCACATAAAATGCTGCTGCTCGTTAGAGCTCGACAGTAGTACAAGGAAAAGAGAATTAATTAAGAATTCCACATTTTGAAGAAACTATATCAAGATAGAAATCTTAGTGCACTGATGGCAACTACAGCTTTAGGCACAGCTAAATTGCAGGGGGGATATATTGCGGAGCACACTCCCCACTCCCATCATCCACGCCGAGGGCACCCCTGAATGCCTCCCTTGCCTGGAGGTTATTGTATTGTCCCCCAGCAAAGTCATGTTGTTGCTGGGGTTATATCTGGAGTGAGGGGCTGAGAAACGTTGCTGAGCCTCACATTACAAGCAAAATCTACCTTTTCTCCCCCCATCCCCCAGATTACTCAAAGACGACATTTCATATCTTTGCTCCACATTTCATCATCTTTCTAAGTCCACCACAGTTCTTCGTTTGCTTTTCATACTGTTGGCTTTAACTGTTCTATCAGCTCCGATCCTGAAAACACTTAGAAATATTCTTATTTTTCCAAACGTGAGTATTTCTGGGGAAGTCTGTTTCCATGTACACGGTTCAACAGTAGGAAAAGCCACACGACAAAGTGTCACAGTCACGACAACTGGCTCCTGGGAGAAGTACTTCCTGCTTCTCCTCACATGTTAGCGCAATATTTCTGACTTTGGATAACCGTGGAGAAGAGGGACTATTTATATTATCTAAATACCTGGTTTACTTCCTCGTGCAAGTGTTGCAATCCCCATTCCTTCTCCGCCTTTCTTTAACTAGATACCTACATATGAATCTCCAGGCACGACTGAATTAGCTCAGGGCTACAGGACATTGGCCACGCCAGTGAATCAGGAGGTTTCTGGTGGTGGTAACTTTGGGGTTTTGAACACGTTTACAAAAACCAGAAAGTCCACTGTGGTCAAACAGCCTCATACATGAGCTGTCACGAAATGACAGGTTAATTGTATTTGCTTAAAATCTCATACACAAATCCCTTAAGTGTTATGGCAAGTTCTTAATTCTGGGCAAAAAACCAAAAAGGTATGTGAAGTTTTTGTATAAACAGCTGGTGCCACACAGAGATGCCAACACCAGCAAAACAAGCACCATTGGCTCTGCCCCCGTATGACATGACCTGTGAAATCTTTGAAGGACAACATCCACATAGATGTTTTCAGAATAAAAAGCCAAGATTCCTTCAACTCCCTTGGACAAAAAGGGTGATATCCCATTTCTTCTATCACCAACTCGACAGCAGTGGCTGTAATTTCCTTAGGGCACCTGGAAGAACTGATCTACGAGGGCTGCCAATTTGTGCCCAAGTTCCTCCGTGCTAATTTCACTAAATGCATTTTAAGCAGGTGCCGCTGCAGCCCATGAACATCCCTCGTGACACGAGACCAACAGTCAAAGCAGAGTGGAAATTCAACTGAATTCCTGGCATCTTCGAGAAGGAGAGGGAGACAGGAAAAGGCCAGATAATGTGGATGAAACATTTTCCAGCAGGTCCTTAGCGATTCCTAGTGACAGGCCACTGCTCCCGCCTTTGTGCTCCACCTCAAGAGAAGAAACTGCTGGGGGTCAGCAGCAGCCATCAGGGAGCAGTGAGTCCCTTTCCTGGGAAAATGGGGTGGCCCAGGCCTTCCCACACTAAGCTGGCTGTGATTAACCAACTCACACCAACCCATCCAGCTCCCCACCCTGCACTGATTTCTAATATTTCAAAACAAATGCAGATTCTGGTGCACTCCTTGCAGTAACTGCAGTCTGTGGATCAGGGTTTCTTAGAAGAGTTTTGGTAAGGTCTAATTCAGTCATCTATTAAAAGCCCCAAACCCCTGATTTTACTGAAAACAACACCACAAGATTGTTGTTTGCTACAGAATTAGAGGGTAGGAATTCTTTCTGAAGAATCAGTTAATTATAATTCTATAACTAGCACAAATGATTCAACCCCACAATCCAGGGAAATGCTTTTTCCTCTAGTACACTGGGGAATCGCAGTTGTATTCACCCAATTGACAAGGGGAGTAGCGCTTTGCAATTCTTCCCAAAGAATGACCTGGATGAAACAGGGTCAATAATAACTGAAGGTATGTTATTTGTCCACAGATAAAACGGGAGACACCTGAGGTGAAAAGGCTGTGACTGCTGTCAGGGCTCAATTACTTCCTTGCAAATCTGCCTTACTAAACTGCTCGGCTCTCAGAGGGCAAGCTGGGTCTTCCACCCTTCAGCTGCCCTTGCGGGTACTCGTGAGAGCCTCCCAGGTCAGCCTCTGAGGCTTCCCAAGTGCCATGCGAAAACAGGTGTCTGACAAAGCTTTTTCTTATATTTGCTTCCAGGAACAGCCTAAGCACAGCAGACTGTATGCTTGCTCAAAGCCCTGCGGCTGCGCAGCACAAACTTGGTTGAGTATTTTCTGCCCATCACTTGACTTCGGGTCAGATTCTACTTTGGAAAAAAGGAGGAAGGAAAAGACTTAAACAGCTCAGTCATGGTTGATTTTGTTTAGGGGTTTTTCCCAAACAAGGAATCTATCCAACCAACCACCTCCATAGGTGATTCCGCAGGCTGTACTTAGCTCTGTATCACTGCTGACAGCGCAGCACATCGGTTACTGAGACTCTCGCCCCTTGCGCCAAATCAATCACGACAAACAGCCCGAGGGAGAACTCAATCCCTGAAACCCTGTCAATGCTGACAGGGTAAAAATCAAGGGAAGGGAAAAAGGAAAAGAAGGAACTCCCAGAATCAATACATCACACCTGCTATCAAGGAAATACATTTCCTAAGAACATACAGTAGTGATTCCCAATGCTATCTCATGACCCACCAAACATTATGGTTACTCTAGTGATAAAAGAGGCTTCAACTGGACCATTTAAAATAGAGGCAATGTCCTTCCTCATTTACCAATGTGCCTGGTTTAGCATTCCCCAGGTTTTGCAGTTTACAGCCAGTCAGCGTTTCGCTTTCAGCCATGTCATTCCTGCAGGGAATGGCTGGGAAGGTGCTACTAGAGTGTGGTAGAGAGAGGAACTGCTAGTGCAAAATCCCAGCATTGCAGTATGTGCTGCTACGTGCCATGGTGCAATGTCAACCAAGCGAGCACCACAGGGAAGGGGAGCAGGGAGCGAGCACACACAGATTCACCCTCAGGACACGCAAGAGCCCAAAGGCGAGGAGCACGCGGCACCCGCAGACACCCTGCTGCAGCCAGGACTCCCTTTCCACGTTTTACTCCTGACAAGGTCCCTCATGCAGCATCCAAATACCACACATCCCTCCACTCCAAAAAAGGTGAAAATAAACAAGGAATCTAACCACTATACAACTCCAAATAAAGATGTTTTAAAGCCATGACACTGAATCTAGTTTTCTATTAGTGCGAGTGCTCAGGGAAAAGGGCTGCGAGAACCTTTCCTGCTCCTGAGAAAATGAGCTGCTTTCAGCATCAAAGGAACAAAAAGAAACGGGAGGCTGTTAACAGGGGTTCTCACCTGTCAGCATCTTGTTCCCAGCAGCGATGGAAGGTGGCGGATGGGCTGCATGCGGAGGGGCACCTGCCAGACATCGCGGGGCTCTGACGTTGTCACGTCTCCCCAAAGCACTTCACAAATTACTTGAGGGGGTTTCTATTTCTGTTTTAGTGCATTTTCCTGCCAGGAGCCTAATCTTAACCCAGCAACAGAGCGAGACCAAAGCAGTGTTCAGCTGTACATGACAGCAGTCTTCACGTTAATAATATTCACCAACTTTGGAGTGTGACAACAGCCGTAGATGTGGGAAAGGCTTTTCCCCACCAGTCCTTCTGAAACCAAAGACAAGCAAAATGTGAGTGGAAATGGGCGTGACCATGGCTCTTCATGTCATAAGACAAAGAAATCAGGTCTGTTTCCACTCACCAGAAAGTCTAACGCCCTGATCTAAGACAGTAGCACAATGCTTCCTGCAAGAAACCCTGGAAGCATTCACAGTCCCAACCTGTGAATCCCCAACACAGGTCACTGCCCAAGCCCATTACTGATGACTACGCCACTGGCTGCTCTTCAAGCAGGCTCTTTCCAATGACATCACCTCTTGATCCACTAACAAATTACAGCTGCTAGATGCAGAAACATCTGGTTTGTATTTCCTGGGACACCACCAATGCTAGCTTCCAAGAGGCTGAAAAGCTGAAGTAGGCATCCTCCAGCCTAACCATGAGCTCACAGACCCCACCAGGCTCTTTCTGAAGATGAGAGTCCAATGCCATACCTTGAGAATCAGGTAGTATGGGACTGGATGCTACCATGGGATCTGAAATCTAGGCAGCAACTTGGCCATGACTGAGCTGGGGAACTAGTCAAACAATTCCCAGGTCTCCTGCTGGGAAGTCACTAAGAGCTGATGATCACTGTCTCAAAAGCTCTCAGTACACCACATGTGGTCATCCTCTGTAGTATCCGAGGTCATTCTGCTGCTGTATGTTGCATAAGTGAGACCATTCTGATACCAGAATGCTCAGGCTGACACTTGCATCCTGATGTTTCACCTCCTGCAAACAACTTCCTTCACTCCCAGAGGTTTGATTCTACTAAGCAATCCCAGGACCATTTCTATCCTCTTTTCAAAGATGGAAGAAGGGATATATGTTACTGCCCATCATCACCCCTTAGACTATTGCCATCTTTTTGTCGTTAATAAAAAAAAGCTTATATTGCCTTTCTGGGAATCCTGGGATGCTTACCAGCAGTGACTCACTTCTGACCTTGCACTGCACCTCTGCAGCTCTCTGTGCTGAAGAATCACACCAAAATGCACTGCCACATCAGATACCCATGGCAAACAGTAACAAGATTTCTGCCTTTACTTCAGGACAGGCTTCTTTTTCATTTTGGAGTTCCAAAACGAAAGAGAACCCAGGTAAGACAGGTTTGTGAATGCCAGAAAAGCTAGTGAGCTAATGAATAGCTCTGGAACAGGAATGATGACGGTTAGAGAGCACAACTGACATGACAAAAGTAAAAGAGAGTGAAGCATGAAGCCAAACTTCCTAATGAAGGAAAACAACAGAGGTAATTCAGTGGACAGCAGGCCCTTTTGTCTTTCCAGTCTCCCTGAAAATCCCTATTTGGGGCAGAGTCTCCACTGGTTTAAGAAATCCTCAACAGCTTAGAGCTTCGTGGTTTCAGAAGCTGCCACTTCTTCCATCTCAGCTGGTGCTGGAGCTTGTGTTGCTGTGGGGGGTCTTGTAGCAAACGAGGAATCAGAGGAAACACTTCCATCCTAAGTGTCCCAGTCACTTCCTTTTCAACAGCCTCTTTTTCCTATTGACTCCTAAGGACTGACCCAGACACATTTCTTATCTAAAGAGAGCAGATCAAATTAACCACTCCACAGTGCAAAGGGGGACCGGCTGGAATTCGTGTTCCCAGTATTTTCACATCTAATTTTATGCACAACATTAGGGTGATGCTAAATTTATACACTTTAAGGCCATACTCTTCCTTTGCTTCCCTCTGCAGTTTCATTGCTTTCCACAGCTCAAGAGAACACAGGACAGAATTGGAGCCTGAAAGAGATTCATCTCCTTGAACATCAGTCAAAAATGAAATGTCTGTAATCAAGGAAAACAGGCAGAACTCAGCTGGGTTTGTTAGACTTCAGGCTCATTTGCAGTGAGAGGGTGAAAACCAAGTGTACAAAGGCTCTCTGGATTTGTGTCTGTCATGAACCCCTGTGGAAATCAAGACCATTAAAAAGAAGTTTTCCCTATCAGAAACAAGCCTTTGCCATTGAAACGCCTCGAATGGAAGGGAGTGTATTTGAGAAGGGCCCATTTAACCAAACTGGTTTAGAACCGACTAAACAACATTGCAGCTTTCTCAGTGCAACAGGAATGACCTATCACAAAAATCACGTCATGTAGTCAGACACTTCCTCCCAACCTTCTGAATGCCTAGCTTTGAATTTCACAATAAATGTTCGCATCACTTACAGAAAGTAGGATGTGGGTGCCAGGGTTTAATGTAGAGATGGCTTCTGTAAGGCTTTTTTTGGTTTGTTCTCCCCATTGAACACATCATGTGCAAACCAGCATTGTCTTTTCAGAGAAGGCACCTTAAAGTTTCTTCAGATTACACTAATAGTTTCACTGATTGAAAATCCACAGCAGAAGAGAAGCGGGAGTCCCTGGGATACTGATGGAGTTAGAATAATTTATGGAGAGCAGTCTAGCACAACATAAGCTATTTAAAGCTGTATAATATACCCACAAACTCTTATTAAGGTCTGTGGTTTTCAGCCCTGTGAGACAGAAACCAGTTATCATTATGCAGCACCATGAAAGCAGATTAAAATTAAATCAATCTGTTTATCTCTGGGTTTGCAATGCAGCTTTTCCAAAGCATAACATGTTGTCTATCTAATTAACATTTCAGAAGGAAAAACCATTCCACCCAGACACTAAACCACCCTCATTCAAATGGAGATATTACAAAAATACAACCCAGGTGGATTTATTAAAAAAATTTAATTAGTGAAAGGGCACAAGACCTATTTAGACTTCAGAAGTTGAATTGTGCACACCGAGAGTTAAATAAACCAGATCTTTTTGTGGTATGTATCCCTTGGACTTGAAATAACAGCCTATTGCACCCACAGTTTACGTGCACACACACAGCTCCATATATACCTACATGCAGGTTTGGATTTTATTCTTGTGGCTTTCCAAAAGAAAGGCCTTATTAAAAACATGGTTTGCAAGATGTAAAATGCACAAGTGACTGGAGAATTAAAAGGAAAGAACACATACAAATCAGTTTAAAGCAGAAACAAGGATAGAGTTTGGAGCTCTGAGCTCAGTTCATGGAGGAAACAGGCCATGAGAGGGCCCGATCCTCGGTGGGACGCAGAACCCTTCGCAGCTGGCAGAACTTCACCTTGCGCACGGTGTCGAACAAGGGGCCAAGCAGCAAGACAGAGACAAACAGCAGTGCTACGACACAGAGTGGCACTGTAGAAATGTGCCACTGGCACGCAACACCTCAGTCCCACATCAGGTAAGAGCCCACATTACCACTGACAGCATCACTGTGGGCGATGCTCCAAGGATGTGTTGTCGCTAAGGGACAAGCTGGTACTTCTGCCACAGCCATGTGTCAGGACGACTGATGGAACAGGCACACAGCTATCTGGGAGGAGACGCTGTCTTCAGCTGGATACTTGGAGATCAAGGTGAGGAGGTTCCATGATCTCTCTACCCCAAACTACTCAGCAAATGCAGTGTTGCGACATAATGCTGATTTACTTCACCTCTCCCAGCTGTACGGTGCTTTTTCCTACAAGACTAGATAATTGGGCAATAATGAGCAACAACGCCAAACAAAACAAAATACTTATGGGTTCAAGGGTGTGAAGGAAGGTGTTTGTTTACCGAAATGAACAACAAAGAAACATAGTGCTGTCTGCAGACTGAAAGAGGTTGGGAACCTGTGGACTGCTTCCAACCACCCTTCCCAGAATAAATGCAAAGATGTGAGGTAGGGTCTGAAATACATTTTTTCTAAACTGCATGCAAAAAGAAAGCGATGCAGCGCATCCCTTCCTTTTCTAGCCGCAAAGCTGCCAACACAGGGCCTGTGCAACCAACAGTTGTTTTAAACTAGACATAGATTCCAGAAAGGACAGGAAAAGCAAAGCACAGCACTGGGGACTTGCAGTGAAATAGCGCCGTTTGCCCCATTTCACAGGTGGAAAAAAAAAAGGTAGGAAGCAGGTACCATAGCACAAGGACGTGAGTGAAGCTGGTTGTGAGCAATCCCCGAGAACCCTCTAGGCCACAAGATGAGTGTAATAAAGGGTTGCCCAGCCATCCATCGCAGGTGCACTAAAACAGAGCACAGAACAACGACATATTTTTTTTTAAATGCTGTAGGGACATTTCTATATGGGTGTTTATGTACATGTACGTATATTTTTATACTGAGTGGAAAACAAGTGGAGAAATTCTTCTGGTTTCACATAAATTGGCTGAGAACATCAGGAGCCCAGAGAATTAAGACACCAAGGCTGGTCAATGACGCAGCACAAGTCTTCATAAACAAGCAGTTGCAGAAATGGAAATAAAGTTATATACTCTCTCTACATACCAAGAAGCAGCAGGGTTGGTAAGACCATGTCTTTGGCTTCATCTGCAAAGCAGTGTCTGGTGCAGGACCTTTTTGTTTTGCAGTTACCCTCACTGGAGCGAGTCCAGAGGAGGCCACGAAGATGCTCCGAGGGCTGGAGCCCCTCTGCTATGGGGACAGGCTGGGAGAGTTGGGGGTATTCAGCCTGGAGAAGAGAAGGCTCCAGGGAGACCTTAGAGCCCCTTCCAGTGCCTGGGGGGGCTCCAAGGAAGCTGGGGGGGGACTTTTTACAAGGGCCTGTAGTGACAGGACAAGGGGTAACGGGTTTAAATTGAAAGTGGGGAGGTTTAGATTGGATATCAGGAAGGAATTCTTCCCGGAGAGGGTGGGGAGGCCCTGGGACAGGTTGCCCAGAGAAGCTGTGGATGCCCCATCCCTGGAAGTGTCCAAGGCCAGGCTGGATGAGGCTTGGAGCAACCTGGTCTAGTGGAAGGTGTCCCTGCCCGTGGCAGGGGGTGGGGCTGGGTGGGCTTCAAGGTCCCTTCCCACCCAAACCAGTCTGGGATTCTGTGTACAATAAGACACAGTTGTTGGGGGATACAGATACTACTCCAGAGTTATGACTTTCTAATCACCTTTTTACAAGACTTGAATGGAAGGATGCTGCTAGTGACAAAAACTACAAAATTTTTGATTTATCAAGCAGAATTATTCAGCAAATCAACAGCCACTGACCAAACTCCCTTCAATGTGACTGTCTGATGTTCAGTGAAATACAGTGCCCATCTTAAAGCAAATGCTTCAAGGCTGAGGCTAAAATGTATTAGCAGTCACAATAATATCACAAACACAGACAGCATGTTTATCTCAAAAGAATCTCTCAAAAGGTCCCTGACCTCTCCTGGAGACACTCAACTGCACAAAGGCTCCGTGAGACTCATGCTCCTCCCATGACAGCTCAAGCACTTGACACCACATCTGCCCCTTCATTTCTTCACCGTGACACCTTCAAACCCATGTCAGTGTTGGCAAAGGTTTTGGTCCTCTGAGCTGATCTAAGAAAGGTTCTTCCGTTGAGAGTTCATTTCAAACTCCCGAAGCAGGACAGTTCTGGGTATTTCTGAATCACACTGCAGTGCCAAATGGAACGGCAGTATCACTGAGCAACGAGAGGCCATTACCCCAGCAGTGCTAACGAAGACCGATCAGGGAAAATGAGTTACCACGGTTCCCTAGCAACTTCTCACAGCTGCAGATAAAATCATTTTCTGGACATCACAGAAATTGTGGATACTTAGCTCTCTTATGTGGGAATTCGCTCATCTGTTGCCTATAAGCAGCCCCCTCAAGGAGGTAACACAGGAGCAATTGACAGCAAGCTGCACCATTACGTTAACTTCTCCAACAACTTCCACAAAGACCCATGGATCCATATGTGCGGCGTTTGTCCTTCATCCAATGACACGGATGTCAGATGTTCAAAGAACAGCATCAGAGAGACAGAAAACCAGCATATACAACCTCTGCTGCAAAAGTCCTGAGCCTGCAAACCCTTTTTCATAAAGGTGTTTTCCTCAATCACGGGAGCAATTGGGCTGATTCCTGATGACTTTACCTACAGTTTACAGAATGAGCTCTACAGTAAACAAAACATCAAGTGTGTGCATAAACAAAGGGTTCAGATTCTTTAATGGAGAGAAAAAAGCCCGCTACACTCCAAAGAGTTGCTATGGGGATAAAATAGATATTCACTAAGCAATTCAAATAGGAATTTTTGCTATGTACGTAAAATCTCAGGCTGTACACTGGACATCCATGCTGACGTATCTAACCACCTTCCTGTCATCTGCACGAGTGGCTACCAAAGCAACATTTGCTAAATAACAGCGAGGAGTTCTGCTGCCGGCAAACCCTCATAGCTCTGAGAAGCCACTGATGCAGACGGGAGTACAATTAACACAAAAATGACACTGCCCAAAATGACTGTGTGTCCTTAATGCAGGGTAGATGCAGCACTGTCTGCATCCAGCTGCAGCAGTTAACCCCAGCACGTGTCAGAGCACCGCTGCAGTTATGATTTAATACTGCAAGAGCCACAGAAAAGGGCTGGGCTGATCTGAGCAGGCAGAAGCAGAGATCACTTGGAATTACACAAAAGCCTCCCTGTCGATTGCTCTCCAAGACAGAGCTATTTTTCAGGAACACAAAGGCAGCTGGTAATCCTCACCACATAGAGATCCTGAAAAACTAATAATTGCACCTCGTCTCAGCCTCACATTTCATGCATTTCCTTGGACTGTTTGATTCTATTTGCGCATTTCAATATAAGAAAGATGAGAAGGAGTTAGAGACTTCACGGCACACAGTCATTCTGGCAATCCCACTGAGGAACCCAACTGTGTGAGAACCCCCAGTGTCCACCTATGGGTTAAACGTCACAAAACAGAATACGGGAGCTTAAAACATGGACTGAGCAAGAATTATAGTGCACATACATTTTTGATTTATATTAAAACCTGGTAGTTTTAGACACCAGGTTTAATGTGTCACAATTTTTGGAAGTGGATTGGTCTTTTGAAAATAGAGCTTTAAAGAAGTTTTAGTGAGCTGACATACAGAACTCTTACTTGTGGCAATGACTGACATTTTTTACTTCTGCAGCAAAATCCCAGTACCAGTCAGTCAAAAACATTAATGCTCTAAATCATTTGCCACTTTTTAAAATTCTCCAAGGCAGGAGTGACCCCTGGCAGCTGTGAATTGTTTTTCTTTCTGAAAGGAAAAGGGTTGCCTCCCTGGCTACCAGCGGGGAGGACAAAATCTGCTGAGAAGTATCGGCTGTTGTATTAGGCAAACAAAACATCAACCCCCTGGATAAAACGGATAGCTGATGAAGTGCTGTGAGGGATGGAATACACGGAGGCTGAACGTGTAGAACCCATGGCAGAGAGAGAAACATTGCAAAAAGGGAAGCTAGGAAAATAACTTTGGGTTTCTCAGACATGGACTTACCCTCATTCTTCAAACCACAAGAAATGTGAGCTATAGTTTCAGGAATCCCCATGCTCCTATTAGACAGTAAGGATTTTATAACACAGCATAACACAGCCATTCAGCGCAGGAAACCCAGATGGTCGTAGTAAGAAGGAAATTAATAGTCTGCCGCAGGATTAAGGCATCGCTCAGCCTCAGTAAAATCCCAGCGCCTATTTGCTTAGCTTCACCACCGATCAATTAACTCCTGTGCTCTTGCCGGGCGGACGTGCGCTCACAAACTCAAACCTATTCGGGGTGGTTGACAGTTTTAGTAGAGTTGTGGACAAAATTAGCATTCAAAAAAGCCCCTGGGTTTCAGCCACATGCAGCGCTCGACTCCCAGTCATGCACTGAAACAGGGCTGGGTCCGGAGACCAGATGGGTGCTGCCACGCACTCCAGGTACATCCCTGATCCGGCCCCCGATCTGACCCCAGGGAGTGTGTGTCCGCAGACCAAACACATTTGGTGTGCCCAAACCCAAGCCACTTGCCTCTCTGGCAACTACTAAAAAACCACTATTTTTGTGTTCTTGCCTGCTCAGAAATTTGCAAGCCTCGTTCCCATTTTTAACCCTAACGAGCTCTCCATAGCATCTCTGTTCCACAGTTGTAATTTGTCTCTCTTTTCTGGTATTTTTCTTTTAGCATTCACCCAATAAAAATATGATATTTACTTATAATCAAGGAACACCTCTGCCCATGAATTTCTTTCTGATGCCTTCAGAAATTTCGGCTGTTGCCTTGACACAAACTGGAGCTGCTTCAAAACTCTGCTAGCTTGCAATGAGAAATCAGCCCCCTTGCAACCTAAGCTCCAGGACTGGAAGAAGAGAAGGCGGGTTTTGCTCAAGAGCTCAGCATTGTAAAGCTGCCCTCGCTGCTGCTAGAAAACTGCCCGTTGATTCCACTGCCCACGGAGGCCCTTTCCAGCTCCTTGCACAGGAGGCTGGTGGAACAGCAACGTATCACAGGACTGTATTGAATCACGTGGCTTTGCTCAGCCAGATATATTTGGAAGTCAAGGGTTGTAATACACATATTTGCTCCTGTTTTGCACAATAAATTATTTATTATATCTGTTTCTCATTCCTAGACAGGTTGTTACAAGCATGTGAAATGATTTATTCAAGGTTGGGAACACGCAGCAGCCAGAATAGATCTCATTTTCATCAGTTGTTTTGAGAAATCTGCAAAAATTTGGAATAATTTTTTATTGACATTCTCAAACACAGATGCGTATAACAGATCTTATAAATCTCCCATGGGAACAGGAGACATTATTCACTTTTTAAACCCTGGGAGCTACCAGGTCTACCAGCTTTCCGAAGGTACTAAAGCTTCCCAGAATTCACTCACTCAAATAAAATTTGGCACTTTGACATGCTTTTGCCTAGCTACTTCTGCCCCTTCGGCTCACCTGCTGAAATGTCATTCCTGCAGTTCCCTTTTCAGGAAAAGGTTTCTAGCAAGTCTGGATCTTCAGAGCTACAGGATTGTTTTTATGGCCTTTACAGTTTTTGCAGGTCTTCACTGAATGGGGTCCTACAACTGTTGGCTCTGTGACGGTCAGAGTAGTCAGGCTTGTAGCTGCGCAGCCCCCTTCCCTGCTGACATTAAAAAATCAGAAAGCATCCGTACAGCCAACCACTCCCAACTACGCAGTCTGCACCCGAACATGTGCCTTCCCCATAACACAATCTCAGGAGCTTCTGAACACCATGGGAACACAGCATCATCAGCAATCACCAGGATCTAGGCTACAAAAGATCCTGCGTGGATTACCAGGAAAAAGCCAGCTGCAAGCTCTCTTTTCCCCAAACTCATCATGGTGCACCCTAGGTGAGGAAACCTGACTTGAAAGTAGCAGCATTGCTGGCTTAGCACAAGGTGGTTAAGACCTTGGGCAGTTAAAGATGCAAACAGATCTTGAGGGGAATTCATTTACAAATACTCAAGTAAATTACGCATTAAACTGCTTTGGGATGTCATGCACAGCCCTAATTATACTAGATTATAAAACCAGGCAAGGATGGGTAGCAAAAGAAAACACTGCAGAGCAAGGAGTGCTTGGGGAATATGCCAAACCACATTCCGTCCTACTGGAAGTGAAGCTACAGCCCAGTGTTGCCAATCTGTGAAACGTCAGTGCTGGAGCAGGAAGGCATCTCTCGGATACACCACTCATTGTGCCAGCACTGCAAGCAACACTGGTCCCTCAGCACTCTCAGGCTTTGAAAGCTGGTGCTCAGGTTTCAGCCAAACCCGTGAGTTCCTCCAGGCAGGGGAAGCCCTGACGCTTTTCAGTAGGTTGGGACCTCACCCCACAGCTGCTGTCCTCCACCCTTCTTGCACCAGCTTGCTGTGGGGCCAGACCTGATGTGAACACATGAACCACCCAAGCTGAGCACAAGGAGGAAAAAAGAGACTCGGTTACAAAATTCTAGGTGGGAACAGACCCAGCTCTGCCCAGTGCAAGACCCACTCATGCCTTGCCCCAAACCTACACGGAGACTAATGCAGCACCCAGGCACAGGGCTGCTTTGGGAAGAAGTCTTCACTTGCAACGCATCCCTGAGCCCCACTTTCTGCACGCCGTAACTCCACCCTTGTTCTTGGGACCACAACCCTTGGAGAAAGCACTTCATTATTCAAGCTCACTTTGGAAGAATACATGCAACCAGTAACAGCAGCTTATGGGTTCACATCTGAGCGCTGCTGAAAGGCTGCAGCCCACGGAAGTAAAAAAAAGCCTGTCAGAAAACGGTGGCACCGCAATGGCACTCTTAATGGACACACATGTTCTATTTCATAGACTATGCTGTTGTATTTACTCCCAGCTCCAGCCCAAGCCACTACAATCAATTGTTCCAAATGGCTTCAAGAGCAGGACTCCTGCCCCGTGCAGTTAGGGAACCAGAGCTTACTTCTAGCCCTAGTCTGTCTGCTTGTTGCTGTTCTCAACTTCTTCTGTCTTGTACCGGCATTATCAATTTCTTCTAAATGATTTTTCTTGTTTTATATGTCGCTTCTTTTGTGTACAAGCTTGGGGGCTTGTGAGGGTCTGAAACAGATGGCTGCATCCTTTCTGCACCAACCAGAAAGTGCTGTCCGCTCTTTCAATGGTTTGGCCTGTCTGGCACATGCAGTATAAGCCCCTCACTGTTGCTACACAAGTGCCCAGACTGGGGAATTAACATGGTTATGTACTCAAAGCAGTGTATTCCAACGCACTGGCAGGGTACTGAAAACAGCCGGGTATGTTTCATCTCTTTGGTTTCACTGTAAGAGCAGACGAAGCGACACAGGAATCCCACACTGGCCGGCACCAAGACATGCCAGTGTGAGAAACACACCGATTCCCGAGAACAACTGTCTAAGAGAGCAGACAAACAATGGATGATGACCGGGCTTACCATGCCCATTAGGTTAAGTATTCTTGAAAGTACATTCATCTGGTGTCACATTTGCATTCTGATGGCAAATGAGAGAAACTGAAGATTAAATCTATTGGTTCCCTTAGAGGGCAAACAGAGCAAAAGACTCTATTAAACCACAAAAGGAGAAAAAATTCCGAGCTATTCCCCACGTATGGTCTGACCTATTTTCAAAACCTGCGAGTGTGTTTTAATATACCAAACAGGGAGGCTGTAAGACATCCTGGTACTGCATAAAAGGAAAATAATCAACTCTCCTGTTGACTTGGCACTGAGCAATTTAACCACACATTTCTTGCTTCAGCTCACCTGACTGAAAAACAGAGTCAGGGATTTCTGGAAAAGACTCTGGGATGTAGAGATAAATTCTCTTATAGATGCAAAAGTCCTTTTTATCAATTGTTATAAAGTTTATTTTGGTTTAGCATTTATTTCAGTTTTAAACAATACAAGGCACCTGATAATCCCCTACTGTTCCTTTCTAGTTTTTCCAAAGCTTGCCAACACACCGAGCAGTGTATTCCTTGGTCCCACAAGACCGTTTTCTCGTTTGACCACCGATGGCCTCAAAGTTTCTTGTCAGCAGCTTTGCGAATGAACTATACGATCCATACACACACAGGCTTGGTTTCCAGTGGCACGCAGATCCATCAGGAGACATCGCTGACACTGGTTTCAAAGTTACTGGTACCTGACTTTCATAGGGTATTGCAGTCACCGACGGAAACAAATGCCCCATCTGTAACAAGCTTGTGACACAAATGAATTACCAAATCCTCTTCCTCATCACAGAGATGTCCATCACCCTTGGGCTGTGACGGTGCCGATGATGCATGAATGGGCACACGCTGCGTTTAAGCAGATTCCTTCCAGCTTGAGCAAAATGCCTCACCGGAGCAGGTAGGTTTTGTTCAGCTAAGCTGTCTTTCCAGGCTCCGGCAATGCCGGTTCAGCTTCTCAAAAAAGACAGATGTACCACAAATGAAGCTGAGAAGTTTGTAAAAGATTTTGCAAATGCTGCCTTAAGAAACAAAGGTACAGTCAGCCGCACAGTGCCTCTCATGAACGAGAGGTATGGAAATCTGCTTGTACCCAGTAAGGGTCTGTCTTACAAGACCACAGCAACATAGGCCAAGTGCTACCTCTTACAATCCTTTCCTAAGAAAACAGTAGGGAAAAATGCAAATGAACACTGAGCCTGTTCAGGAGCAGTTATTCCAAACAAAGCCTGCTAACACCAGGTAGATGAGAGTGCCCATCTGGTCCGAAACCAGAAAAAAACCCCGAATGCAACCAGAGAGGGCACAAAATATCAGGAAGGATTATTCCCATGCTCAAACACACTCATTCAAGTTCAAAGGCCGAAGTGAAAGACTGTCTGCTAGACAACAACTCCATACATTGCTTACAGCTTTGAGTAGTCACGAAACACACCTTCCACTGTGTTCAGAGGCAGTTTTGAAATAAATCCTAGAGGAATTCTGACACTGGGTGTGAGTAAACAGCTGTTGAAAATTCAGTCTATTCAAAACGGCCAGTACTCCTCCACTGCTAATAGCAACAAGCATCAGCTGCCTGTGCAACTCTACACACTCTTGACAGGTTTTCAGGGTGTGCAGCTGAAACACCTGCACAGCCAGCCACTTTACAATGCTGGACATCGTCGTGGTTTAATCCCAGTCAATAGCTAAGCACCACACAGCCACTTGCTCACTCCCCCCCTCCTCCAGAAAGATAGAGGAGAGAACCAGAGGAAAAAAGTAAGAAAACTCATGGGTTGAGGTAAGAACAGCTTAATAATTGAAAATAAATGAAATAATGATAGTAATACTACCTTTACTACTATGATACATACTATGATGAAAACAGACTAATAATACATACCAAAAAGGCAAACAGCAATGAGGGAAAAAAAAAAAAAAAAAAAAAGAAGTGGTACAACTGCTCACCACTCACCAATCCCCAGCCCTGAGCAGAGAGAGCAAGCACCCAGCTGGCTACCCCCAGCCTATATACTGAGCATGACATTTGATGGCATGAAATACTCCCTTGGTCAGTTTGGACCAGCTGTCCTGGCTGTGTCCCCTCCCAGCACCTTGTAGAGGAGAGGCTGGGAACATGGGGCAGTATGAGAAACTGAAAAAGTCCTTGGCTTAATGTAAACATTGCTTGGCAACAATGACAAACTTTGGTACGTTGTCAATATTCTCCGCAGCACAAATCCAAGACACAGCCTCATAGTAGCAACTGTGAAGAAAATTCACTATCCCACCCAAAACCAGCACAGATATGGACAATATCAGGTGCCAGTGCTGCTAGCTGCAGGCCCTGGAAATAACGTTCTTTTCACATGCAGGACTTACACCAAAGTAACACGGCTCTATCGTAACAGCACCTGACGTGCAACACAAGGGTTTCTCTTGGAGATACCTGTAAGTCTGTTGTTCTTTGTTGTAACTGCATAACAGACCAATGCCATAACTGGAACAAACCAGCACTGGTTCATCAACACCACAGCAGTGGCAGCCTCTGCTCTGGCCCCATCTCTCAGCCAGCCTGGCTCAGAGACTACAAAGCTCAGTTCAGCCTTCCCATACTTCCCGTTCTCTGTCTGTCAATAAGAATGGTGACAGTGATTGTTCTATAGAGGTGCATCAGCGTCTCTAAATGAAAACACTGTATCAGAGCTTGTTGTTCCAGTTATGGTTGAACTGGGCCAATTCCCAGCAGGTATGTTTTGAGTTTTTTTGGGGGTTTGGTCTTTGGTTTCTTGTTGTTTGGTTTGTTGCGGTCTTTTTAAATCAAATGGATAAATAATAACATACAGTAAAAAAAGAACACCTTAAGAACACCGTAAGCAGAACCTAGTGAAGGAGGATGAGACCAGCTGTAAGTAGGCTGCTGTCCTACGTGAAGCTTCCATTTCATTATTATTTATCCAAGAAGCACTTAGTCCCACATTCAAAGTGCCTAAGAATACTCAGTACAAAAGCTTTGGTAACTCACTCCTCTTGAAATCATTCTGAGCCACTAGAGTCATAATTACACTGTCATAATGAAGAGGAAAAAAACTCTTCTAACAACTAAATTCTTGTTGTAAAGTGCATTCTGAAAGCGGTAATTCCCTCTGAAGTAGGCATTACCATGTCTTACTGCCCACGTCAGTTCATTATGGTGCCTCTGCTATCCCAGTGGAGCCTTCGCGTAGTAAATGAATGTTTTGGGATGATATTGCCAACTCGGGACTTATTACTTAATTGAATATGGCAACATTTAGGCCATTAGCATACATTTAGAAGTGCCTTATTTCACAGACGTTAATTTATCTTGGGGGATGCCCTTCTTTCTTCCCTCCTCCCTTTCCTCTTTCAATTCTTTCCCTGCAGCCAACTCATGTTCAGGCAGCTCCTAGGCCATCCATTTGCAAGCCTGTGGTGAACAGTTTATATTTAAAAACATTACTGAACTGACATTTGGAGTCTATTTTCAAGAAAACCTGCACAAAGAAGCTCTTCCTCTATCTTCCCCTCCCTCCCAGATGAAAAGTATCACCAATTTGAGATGATTAAGTCTAAACTTGTTCAGGTAAATAATGAGATTTTTCAGGTATTCTGAATTGTTTTATCCACCTAATTATTACAAGATTTCAAAGCCATGCATAAAGGATTTCTCCATAGATATCTGGCTTAGAGAATTCTGAGCGATAGCTAATACATCCCCTCTATTGGAAGGGTCAAGAAGCCACCACACTACGATGAACAGAATTCCCCTTATTCTATCATTACTAACATATATTGGAAAATTACAGTAAATCCCTGAAACTTGCCAACAGGTACAGGATCCTCTGGATCCTAAAGTATCTCCCTGTCAGGACAGATGTGTGAAGTCCTGGGCTTGGTTTCTTTATCACGTTTCAGAGGTGGAACACCTGCACAGTCAGAAGCTGCTAGTAGCCCTGCTCTCCGTTTGGCACGCAGCACATCAGAACTGCTGAGCATCCACAAAACCCCAAAACGCCACGGATCGCCAGAGATGTGTCTGCTACAACGCAGCAAGAGTTCTTAGAGGTTTCTAGCATCACAGGCCATTTCAACTGTCTCATCGGCTTACAGCTCAGAGTGCAAAACTCTGACCATTCCGTAGGCAACTTTCCAAGAAGCGCCAGAAAGTTCTCGGGTCAGTCTTCCCACACTAACTCCATGCCTTCACCCGAATGGCACCCACTGACCCAAGAGCACCCAAAGACCCAATGCCTTCCCCTGTACAGCACCCAAAAACCCGGCGCCTTCCCCCGAACGGCACCCACCAACTCAGTGCCTTCCCCTGAACAGCACCCACCAACCCAGTGCCTTCCCCTGCACAGCGCTCAACAACCCTGTGCCTTTCCCCGAATGGCATCAACAGCCCAACGCCACCCACTGACCCAGCACCTTCCCCCAGACGGCACCCACCGACACAGTGCCTTCCCCTGAACAGGCCCCACCAACCCAGCACCTTCCCCTGAATAGCACCCACCAACCCAGTGCCTTCCCCCAAACAGCACCCCGTAGCCCAGCTTGCTGCGGAGGTTGAGCATCCTGGCCTTGTCCCTTCCCTCTTCCTCCCCTCCAGCTCACTTTGGCCCTCCGGAACATCTCCCCTGTAGCGCCGACTCTGGCACTTGTCTGAGTGCTTAAACACTTGGAAAAAGGGCTGCTCCCTGCCTCCCCAGCACCTGTGTTAGATAGAAATAACGCCGGAGGAGAGGCGGCATTATCCAGGAAGGCGTTTTAGCCAGAAGAAGGATACAGGAAAGACGCAAATACAAGGGCTGCTTTTGCTGAAACTGTTACAAGTTTTTATTGTTCCTTCCAGCAGCTTTGATGTCCATTCTCTTCACTGCAGCTCCTTTCTCTCGCAGCAATGCACATACCTATGAGCTCCCCGCCCTATTTAAAACATTTCTCTGAACTACAGTGCTAATCTGGAAAATTGACTTTCCCTTCTGGGTTTGAATCTGGCCACAAACAATCCCTTCAGCTGGTGGCGACGGACATTTATTTTTCTTTCAGGTTTTAGACTGCTCCAGCCTACGGACTGGCAAAGCAATTACTGTCTCCACAGAAGTGAGATCACAAGCATATTTTAGAAATGGTATTTTAACATAGAATTTTTATTTTATGCTGATAAATCAAAGCCCATTGGCATTTCTACTTGCAGAGGCAAAAAAAAGGCTTCATAAAGGAATTCTACAAGTTCAAGAACTAGAGACAAGCAATCCCTTCAATAAAATAACCAAAAAGGCAAGAAAGGAAAACCCCACCAGAGGATTTAACCCATTTTCAGTATGGGTTAGCTTTAGCAATGATACTCAAATAGGTCATTCCTCAAAAAGACAATCCTTAAACCCAAATATTTCAGAGCTTTTAGGTATTAGATCTAAAAGATTTGTGAAGAGACATGGTTTTGATCAGCCCTTACAAAGCATGTTGCATCGAGTTCACATGGTTGAGAACAGAATGGGAAGACCACAACCTAAATAATAGGAAAATAAAGTTTCCCTGCAATACTTAGGCACAGACATCTATTCTCCTTACATCGGATAAATGCCCAATCACACAGATGAGACACAGAGAACCACTGAAGCAGCTACATAACATTCTGTGAGCCAGATCCTCTGGCTCCATCCCAACAGACCACAGCACCTTGCCCAGGCTGAGGCCTGCCCAGCACAGCTCGTATGGTACAAAATCCACTGCATCGAAGAATCCACATCAGAAGAATTGCCCCTTTGTTTCTGAAGAACATGAAAATGTGAAAGTCTTTACACAAAGAACATTTAACAAAAAATAACTAATGCAAAAAACCCAACCAAACAAAAGACCATACCCACAACTGAGGTTTGACCCAGGTTCCAAATAGGTCAGCTTCCATCCAAACCCTATACTGACAGTACTCAGGGCTATTACACACGTACCCATAAACATATCAGTAATGAAGCTTCTAAAGATCTCTGGGAGCATTTATGCTGTACTAAGGGTTCAAGAGCATTACCTTTAGTTTGGGCAGTGATGCTGCATGCCTTGTCTTGGGGGTGCAGTTTTTAATATCCTAAAGGCAATGCTGCCTGTGCTGGAATCATAATGGCCTTTCCAACCTGAAAGATTCTAAGACCACAAAGTCAATTGTTACTCCAGCACAGCGAAGGCCATCACTAACCCACGTCCCTGAGCACCTCGTACTCAGCTCTTAAAACCCTCCCAGGGTGGTGACTCTCCGCTCCCTGGGCAGCCCCTTCCAGTGCCTGACAACCATTTCTGGGAAGGAATTTCCCTACTATCCAACATAAACCTCCCCTGGCACAACTTGAGGCCGTTTCCACTTGTTCCATCACTTGTCATCTGGGAGAAGAGACCAACCCCTCCTCTCTGCACCCCCTTTCAGGGAGTTGTGTAAGGAGCTATAAGGTCTCCCCTGAGTCTCCTCTTCTCCAGGCTGAACACCCCCAACCCCCTCAGCTGCTCCCCACAGGAACTGTTCTCCAGACCCTTTCCCAGCTCCGTTCCCTTCTCCGCACACGCTCCAGCCCCTCCGGGTCTCTCGCTGTGAGGGGCCCAAACTGACCCCAGGATTCAAGGTGCAGCCTCCCCAGTGCCCAGCACAGGGGGACGATCCCTGCCCTGGTCCTGCTGGCCACACTGTCCCTGATGCTGGCCAGGATGCCGGTTGCCCTTTTGGCCACACACTGGCTCATATCCAACTGCTGTTGATCAACTCCCCCCAAGTCCTTTTCCGCCAAGCAGCTTTCCAGCCCCTCGTCCCCACGCCTGGAGCGCAGCAGACAACAGTTGTGTTAGCTGCCAGCATTGAGTTTCATAATTTTAAATAAACCCTTAGAGATTTAGATCAGCTTCAGTCTACTATAGTACACTTTCGATCAATTCTTTTGTGCAATGGAGTATCTACCGTAGGCTCCTGATATTTGCAAGGGAGCCAGCGTAGGCATTGCAGCTCCACTTTCCTACACTCTCATAGGATTTCCATGCCATGGGAAGTGGGTGTTAATGTGGCAGCCAAAAAAAAAAAAACCACCATGGGAGGAAACACACTGCGGTGCAATGGGTTAGGAAAAGCCACTGAAATGTAAACAGGATAGAGAGGAGCCAAGCAAGTATACCGTGAGAGATGAGTTAATGAGTCAGAGTGGGTTCACTGCAGGCTTCAGGATACGACGCTGTGAAGTGAAATAGTACTTAGGACTGTAAAGGTGATGGCAGGATGGGCTCTGTGCTTTGACAATGTGTGAACTCACAGAAGGAGAACGGAGCAAGCAGGTTGGCACTGCTCTCCTGCAGAGCAGCTCTTCGGCTGCACTAGCGATGGGAATAAGGTAAGGGCCTCGGAGGGTACAGGGGAACCACGTGACAACAAAATGGCAAGAGGGGGTTTTCATATGAAACATTAGCTTTCTTATTACGTAAGGCTTTGCTGAATGCGGAAAAGTAAAAACAAAAGCTGTTGACAAGTACAAGGAAGAGGAATGAACACATTCATTGCAACTGCCAGACCTGGCAGAGGGCTTCCCAACAGACCAAGAATTTTGTAACTCGCAGGCACCGTGCGACTTCCCGTAGAGGCTGTGGCACAACAGACCTAGAAAGGCGCATTGGGTTCTGCACAGGCCTCAGCTTTAGAAACAGGCCTCCCACGCACACATGACCTGCCCACTGAGAAGCCTTTGAGCTTCCTCAAGGGGCAGGTTTCCCTGCCCCACAACAGCAGCGTGACACTGGTTTCCTCTCAAGGGAACAGGCGGCAGATTGGCAGTGACCCAGCATGGGTGCTGTCCCTGACCCCAGGCTCAGAGGAGACGTCAGTGTGAGATACACAATCCCTTGGTCTGGGTAGCACAACGGGAAATCCTTGCACAGATCGGCCAGCATTAGGGAGTGTGCACAACAGCACTTGCTTGCTGCGTTACCTCACAACAATGTTTGATGCTTCTTTATCTGTGTTAACACATCTTCAGTCACGCTGTTCCCACTACGATGCCCTCAACCAAACTATTCTTCCCGCTGGCTTCACTTTATCAATCAGGTGGGGATTTAAGTACATCACAGTGACATCTCCCACTATTCGGTGGAAGTGTGATGGATGACAGGAGCAGCACCTGCAAACAAGGCGTCTCACACCCTGTCAGTGCCAATCACACTTCCCATCCGTCTTCCATTTATCTGGCACAGACCCGACAGCCACCTTTCATATTGTTTCATTTCTTAGAGAGGAGCCTTGGGTGTTTTTTCCATTGAGAACTGAGAAGTTCTACAGGAAGGAAATAAAACGCAAAGACCTTGATTCCAGAAATCTAACTTGTAGTATCCCAAATCTCCCCAGCCCTAAAAAACCCCAAACAAAATAAACCAAAACCACCCCAAACCAACCGACCAACCAACCGTATTTCCCAGCTATAACCAAGTTAAGCTGATTTCTGCTGATGTTTTTCATCTCCCCAAGTTAATGAGAGTTCTACTGAAAAATAGTTTTCCCTAACTAAATCTCCCAGTGTCTCCATAATGCAGCAGGAAAACGAATTCTGAAGTAAAGGCTCAGCAATGCTGTAGCGCACTCCCAAACAGCGCAGCTATGGAACACAAAATACGCTCTCCATATGCACGTCAGTCTAAATTACATTTTCTGTTGTCATGGAGGTTTTATGGTTGCATGATGTGGACATCCCTTTCCCTCAGGCTTGCCGATGTCAAGATGGTTGACTGCAAACCTTGTCAGGCAGGTTCTCCTCTGCCCTCCTGGGATAAAAGCAGAACTTTGGTGTTAAAAAACCAACGTGTTATTGCACACAAAGTAACAGCTGACTCCTGGGATGGACCGAATGGCTCAAGTCCCACTGATTCCTCCGTCAGGAAAGCCCCCAGAAATAGCTGGAACACTTAGATGGACTAAACGGGTTTCACTGGCAGCTGAAGTTTATGCTGAACTCAAGGATCAAGCCATGAGGGAGGGCTACCCACGCCACATTCACAGCAGCAAACCAGAAAACGCAACATCCAGAGTGAACAATACTGACCTTGCATTGCTGCCCCCAAAGGACACCCCCCGGCTCCTGCCCACTGACGTTCGAGCCGTCATGCTGAAACCTCCCCTGTTGCAAAAGGCTGTTCAAGGCCCACGAGGCATTTGTGCATTATTAACCACACAGATTCCTTTGGAACAGGTCTGGGAAAAGGGCAGAGAAGAGTCCAAACACAGATCTTGTGGCTGGAGCACTCAATGGAATGGTGCAGAAAAACCCCCGCTGCTGTTGTTAGCCATAGCTTAGGATAAAGGACGGGGAGCATGGACTAATGTGGAATTACATTTTATATTCTTCCCACCTGAAACGAAGGGTCAGTGGAGCAACCTCCATCTGTGGCCTAGATGGGAAACTTGAGTTTCAGTGCCTGGTTTCTTCTGAAGGAGAAAAAACAATCCTAGGAAATTAAAGCTTCAATCTCAAAGAGCTCCTGATACTGTAACAATTCTTTGTTATCAAGTGATTAGGAGAGGAACAGTGGGCAAACAGACCCCTTTCATCAGGACAAGCAAAATAAAGCTATGCAGTCTTTAACTGCAGGGCTGGAGCAGTGACAGTGCAGTACACCCACACGTCTACAGGAAGCACATCCGTAAGCAGCAGCACTGAGACTGCCCAGTGCAAATCCGTTATCCTGGTCCGTGTTAGCAGAACACCAATGTACTGACCACATCGCTTCATGTTTACTGATGGCCCAGCTGACTGCACTTGCTCCTTGCAAAGGCTGGGAGTCTGCACCTAGTGCCAGCAGGGCAGCAGGCCTTGGGGTGGGACTGCAGCTCGCAGGTGCTACTGCGATGCAATCAGCCATAATGATAAATCAGCCATAAGGACCGCTCACGTGAGGAATGGTTTGCATGATCTGTGTCTCAGTTTTTTGACACCTCCTTGGTCAACGTGACTTTGATTCTCAAGGCAGAGGTTCTTAACTGGAATAATTTTACAGAAATAACTATTTTCTTCTTAATATAATCTGCCAGTGCAACAGGAGGTAGGAGTGCCCTAGAAGCCAACAGGTTTACATACTTGTCTTCCTACTGCACCTGACAATTCTGGCACCATTAGCACGTCACTTAGAAATGCAGGAAAGCTATTTCGCTATCTAAAGAATAAGGAAAGTTATATATGCTTGACTAGCTCATCAACAGGCTATGAAAATTAATTCATACTTGTACAGTGTGCTGACCACAGCAGAAAAAAGATTTTAAAAAGTATTAGTTTGAGGAGGAAGCCTTTAGCAGTCAGCAGCACAGGGGTGATTTCACCCCAGCACCACTTCAGAAAGGCCATCACTGTACAGCCTTAGATAAGGAAATAACGTTTATCACAATGAAATAATAAAGCCACAAGACTGTCACCATCTCCAGTGCCAGTACGTAACTCCCACTTATCTCAATACGTCACGTTTCTAGTTTATGCCACTGAATACAGCGTGATTGAAGCGTCAGCTCAGGAACCCCACTGTGAGGGATTCACCTTGTTACACACCACCTTTGCAACACGGGCAAACCAAGCGACAGGGCCTGGAAACCGCCAGGACATGGTAAAACCTCACGGTCCTGGAAAATAGCGTCAGGCATTGTCGCCTCTCCCGAACAGTCACTCTGCCTCTAGTCCGTGTAAAACCAGGCTCAGATGGCTGTACCTTGTATCCTCTTTTCCCTCTGAAGCATCAGGCAAGTTCTAAGTTTCCAGATTTCCTTAGCTCCAGGAGCTGTCCTTTGGTCATACGTAACACTTCACCAAAGACATTTTACCAAGCTTTGGCGAGGGAGAGAGGCAAGAAGCGGTGAGAAAGATCAGATCTCCTGACGTTACCTTAAATGGATTTTTTAACGCCTTCTAAGAATCAGTCATGTTCAGTCACTCACTTAAGATACGTGTATTCCAGAACTCACTAGAATTCACCTTGGGGGGGAAGACTCAGTTATGTATGTCATGGAGAAGAGGAGATTTTAGGAGTTATTTAAACAAGAGTGTGGAGGAGATGGTAAGTGACAGAACAAACTAGAGCTATAGAAGAAGGAAGCAAAAAAAGCACATTAAGATGCTTTTCAATCTGGCAGAAAAGGTACAAATTCTGGGTTGGGAAACCATGAAACAGCTTGTTACAGAGGTTGGCATGGCTGGTAACCTCCCAATCACCACTTACTTCCTGATTGCTTCTACTACTGAAATATGATTGAGTTCAGCACTAAGAGTAAAATTTGATCTGGCTCAGCACTAGAAGAGCACACAAGCAATTTGATGTCAGTCTCATTCAAATTTTCTTGCCGCATAAATGGCATGCTAATGATCTTGTCTCTGCTCCCCTCGTGTATTTATGCAGCCTCTCTCATGTTTGCTGGATCGTTATTGATCGACTTAATGTGACAAATAAGAGAAGTTCATGTAACCTAAACTCTAGAGGCCATTTCAGAAAAAATTTCCCCATTATTAACGAGCACTGCTTATTCACTACCACAATTTCACACTAGTCACTGTATTACCACAATTATCATCAGAAAGACGATATTCGAAGTACCATAGACAGACCACAAACCCTCTCAACGGTTTATAAAAATGGTACCTACACATCTCCCATTCTCCAGTTTGGGTTTACAAATGCAGAAAACACAGACACAGTTGATATGAAACCACAGTTCACATTTCTCACCATATCAGTTTTACAAGTTTCAGTACAACCTTCTGCCATTTCCCAAGAATAATGCTATTTTATACTTCTTACTTCTTTCCTCCAGAAACCTGGTGATAGAGTTCGACAGTGAAACCCAGAACTATTATATAGGTAAGGCTAGTGTAGACCAACTTAACACTCTAAAACCAGGACATTTCTCCCTGCTAGTGAAGCTGAACCGGATTTCCTCCAAACGAAGAGATTTTCCAATACCTACTCACTCAGCAGCAACAGCTACAGCAAATATTTAAGGCCACTGTGCTACCAACATGAAAAACAAAGGCAGGATCCGTTAACTGGAAAACCATTCCTCATCTCTTCGACTTAAGGGTTCACTCTCCTCCACAAGTTTTAATGTCCACCAAGGAAATTCACACACCAAAAGGAAGTTCCTACAAAATGTTAAATAATTCAGCATTGTTCCAATTCATTGCATTTGAGAAGCATATCCCATCAACAAAGAGAATTCCAACCAATAAGCAAATGAAACCGTATTACAGGAGCAAGCTGGCAGATGAACCGGGGGGTTGGTGGATTAGAACTGCCCTTTGCTGTTATTGGATATCTCCTAACAAAGATCTCAAAAGAGGTCATTTGTCTCAGAAGGAGCACATTTTATCAAGATAGATATTACTAATTTCATCTAAGCAAATGAGGAAAGCGAAGACCAAGAATTCATTCCTCAAAGCCAGTGGCTGAACATATTTTTATCCCAAATTTCCTTTGGCTGCAGCTGGGACACCCAAAGGTTCTCCTTTCTGCCAGTCCACCATGCAGCAGCTCACCACTGGCCCCATTCACCACGTAGGGCACAGTCGGCGACTCCTCAGAAAGTTAATTTCAGAACTCAGCATCTCCATAAAACATCCAGTGACTTTCAGGATATAACTTGGAAATATTTTAAAGATCAGATGTACAGATCTACACAGATCAAGTCCGTAGGAAATAGCAGAGAGGCATGTCTACTTCAAGGCCCATGTTTTGGTAGGTGCCACTTGGAACACAGCGCCAACCGCCCTGAGGAGCCTGCTCTACCTTGCAAGCAATTAGGACACTTCTACAGCCTTTATTTCTGGGCAAACGGACAGAGTCCTGGCCATCTATTCACTTGAATTTAGATAACTAAATTCTGCTTAAGTGTCATTTTGGAGCATCAAGGGTTTTTTTAGATCAGTCTTAGACTTCCATGTCAGTATGAAAAGTCCACAACAGACAAAAATAGCAAAACTCATCTCCCAGCTTTCAGCCACTGCTGTCAATCACTAGCTTTTCTCTCTTCCTTTGGAGTTTATTCCACCACTCTAGCAACATCTCTGGAATGCATTAGGTCACCTACATAAAGGAAAAACCAGAGCTAAGCAGATAGAGAAAATCAGTTAATTGTGCTATTTACTTTTATTTCTCTATGTACATTTGCATGGAAAAGGAGAATAGGATGAAGGCACAGGACATTCAATCACTTATTTTATAAAGGCATTTAATACTGCTTCACTGGGAAGATATAATTGCTCATTCCTTGCATGTCATCTTCAAATGATTATTGATATTAGCAGTGATAAAATGGATTTGGAGAGGTTAAGTGACTTGGCCAAGACCATAGAGGAAGCAATTGTGCAAATTAAGCTGAGAAATCAATTTCCTGAGGCTCAGTGTTTCTGTCCAAGCTCACAGCAGTATTCCATATTTAGCCATCATTTCCATTTTCCCTCCTTCCTTCCTTCCCGTAACTCTCACACCCATACAGAGTCAAGACAAATATTTTTAATTTCTCCAGTTCATTAAAAAAACCAAACGGCAGCCTTAGCCCTCATGGTCCCACCCTTCCACAAAATCAAAACCCATCCATCAGTTCCACATCCACTGCACCACACAGCAATACAAGAAAACAAAGTCCCTTTTGCCATACATTTTCATATTTAGCAGCTTCTAGAAGGTTCCCCTTTGAGAGAATTTCCTGTTGGAAAGGGGCTAAAGTTTACAGTAAACAATTGTTTGGAAACAAAAAACATTCAGTAGCAACCAGCAATTTTTGACTTGTGGTTGTTCTGCATGGCTGTTTCTTCTTTTTTGACCTATATATCCTATATTTTCCATCTGTTCAAGCCATGATTTCCAGTCCACTGGAGCAAAAGCAATGGTAAAAGCATTTTGCCAGCAGCCCTTGGCCTCACTCGATGAATACAGTTCCAAGTCTTGCTGCTACTCAAGGCAGAATGTCTAAAAATAAGGAACTCCATCAAATAAAAATTAATGTTTATCATAAGGGGAGGAAAAAAAAAAAACCACCACTTTCCTTTATCAGAGAGGAGATCAGGATGGTAAGAGACCAGACAGCTTCAGCACACACAGGCTTTATGGATGCTTTCAGTAGAGGAGCAGAAACCGTAAAGCCCAATTCCATTCCAGTCCATCCCCTTTGGTCCCCAGGAGTGGCACCACTGCCACACTCTGGGGCACAGCATGGAGGTAGCCACTATCCCCAGCACTGAAGGGGAAAGAAGGAGGAGGTGGATTAAGCGCATCAGTTAAGGTCACCCTGGAAGCTTAGGGATTATCGGGTACCGGATCGGTATCTGCAAGGAATTCGGTGTCTTCAGTACAGGAGAACGGCCGGCAGTGCCCGCCATGTAGGCCGCTGTTAGCTTAGCCGGGTGCAGTAGGTATCCACAGAATCTGTTGGTGCTCTTTGCAAATGAAGGGTCTAACAAGGTTAAAAAAACATCCTGGAGATTCCCTTCCCACCCCTGGAACACCAAAGCTGGAAACAGCCAGGAGTTTCAGAGCTAAACCTCGCTTCGGAAGGCGCCTGTCACAAAGCAGCCTGGCAAAACGAGGGGCCTGGGAATTCGTACTTCACAGCCCTTGGAAGCAACCTGAAACCACAGTGGGTTTTACTGCACAACCCTGCGTTTGCCCCGTGAAGTATATACTGCATCACAGGTATGGGGTTCTGCATTTAGAAATACAAAAACTGGCCATCAGTTGGTGAAAATCCACGCACTTTACAGGAAAAAGGGATCTTTTGGAAAATACAGGGACCTTCCACGTAACAGCTGGGGCCAGAGACTACTCTTCCTCTTCCCAAACTACAAAACTTCCCAAAATAGACTCAATATTACTGTCTGAGTGGACAAAGTCTGGTACCCTTGCCTATGTATTATGATCAATCATTTTATTGATTTTTACACAAATTGCTGATTTCTGCTCTTTTTTGCCCCATCTCAACTGAGAGGATGGAGGACTTTTCACATGTCTGCTCTTGCCCTCATATTTACACCTTCTAGCAGGACAAAGTTTATTTCAATCTACCTTGACCCAATGTCTGTAACTCTACAAACCATGAGTTTAGAGACTTAAAGCTCAACCAGGTGACAGAAGAGGTCTCGGATGGCTTTTACACAGCACCAGCTGGAGCGTCTGTTCTGAACTCCGAGCTGGCACCATGTCACAAATGCCATCTTTTGTTTTCTTACCGTGTCAGAAGAGAACCTATATAGCATAATTATAGCATGTTTTGGGTTGGAACGGAGCTTTCAAGATCATTCAGTTACGGATAACGGATATATGAGACCGACAGGTAAGATTTCCAGTCCTGAATTAGGGCCTTCATTCACTCAAAGGCTACTTCAATATCTAATCACTTAGATTCAAGGGACATTTACTCCTAAAGAGAGCAGGCCACGGCACCGGCATTAGCATCTTGTCTGACACCGGGATTTTAGAAGATCCCAACAAAGAAGAGTATTTGCCCTAAAGCATTTAATCAAGCTCAATTTTTGCTCTTACCTGGTAGTTGCTTTTTCCCTTCCAGCAGAAGAGAGATGTAAATTAGCAACCACCAAAAACTGAACTTGCGATGTACGTGTCAGGGAGGGATGAATGCAGAACACAGATACTGCAATTCTGACCAAGAAAACAACCCCGCAAAACCTTAGACGTGCTCCAGCTAGATCAGAGACAGAGGTGCTTTAGAAGCACAGTAGAACGGGTATCGTAGCTGCTCTGGTGCTGCAACAGCTGAGAGTCTGAAAGCCAGTTACTGTTAGGAAAAGCAGGTCAAGAGAAATCAAAACTCATGGCAGGGACATGAGTAACAGCAGGCTAGTAGACATTTATGTTCTTAAAGGTAACAGCCAAATGATGTTTTGAAGAAAATACCTCATTTTTCATAATGAACTCGTGTTTGCTACCTATATATAGCCTTTTCTATAAACTTTAGATCACTAAATAAGTAACCAATATTCTAACACAGCTTCCTTTTTGTTCCAGAATATTAATTTTAGAAGCATTCATTTAGCAGTTCAGGGATTCAGTTTTCATCCTAGTTTAAACAAAGCAAGATTTTGGAAAATTTTATAAACCTACACAGAACATAATTATCATGGTTATAATTAGCTCTACTTTTAATTGATCACAGCTCATGGAAATAGAGCTGCTTTCAAGTCAGATTTCTACGAGCCTGTACATACTGAGCAGAAACAGCAAAAGGTTTTTACCTTAATTCTCACCTAGATAGAAAACATTTATATTTAAACCAGTTTTCATATATACTAGGAGTTTTCCACGCATGTCTGAAGTAATAGTCGTTAGCATCAAGAAAAAAGGAAAGGCATCCCTGAACGCTTACTACGATGGACTCAGATTGTCTATCTTGGAATCAGTCACTCAGGAAAAAACTTAAATCTTTGGAAGATTGACTCAGAATGAGAACCTGGTGTGGGAAGGAGAGTGGGCTGCCTGCTGGTGTTCATCCTCTGCCAGATGAAGCGGAAATAACTGTCCTTAGGTCAGCAACCACGTGCTGTGGTTGTTCAGTTTATGTATCACACACCTGCAAAGCAAAAATGACCCAATTTTATGGCCAACCACTTTCCCCAGAAATTCCACACAAGTCTCCTTGGAGGAAGGAGGATAATTAAGGAAAAAACAACATTAAATAAAGGAGAATTACCAGTTTGAGCCCTTACTACTTAGGTCAGTGGAGTCAAATCTGACTTTCTCCTTACTCCATCACCAGGTATCCTATACATCCAGGTTCATTTTACTGACTGAGCCCAGAAGCGCATCTAGGTGACTTCAGCCAGAGATTTTTGGAGTCTGAGGTGTGTAACCACCAGAGAAAGGAGAGTGTATTTTGTCTCGAGTCAGAATAGGATATGATTTTGTAAGGAAGGCACCAAGCACCTCTAGTGCTCAGCACAACTGCTGACCATGGTGCACGTGTGACCTTTGTAAGAGCGGGGACCTCACTGCTCCCTCTTTTGATGCACTTCCTCTTCTAGAGGCACATTTTGTCAGCCTCTGACAACATTGGTCATTTCTAGGAGACACACCCAAGACAGGCCAGTCAGTGTCACAAACCAGAGTACGACGTTTACCTCCAGTTCTCAAAGAGCTGATGTGAGTCATCGATAAGGGATAAAAGAATAACATCAGCTCTACACCCACCAGCCTTCCACATGTCCGACACAACCCTAGTTAAGGCGCTGGAACAGAGCAGCAAACTGGACACGGAATACACACCTGCTCTCAGGCTGCCAGAGCTCAGCCCAATAGCCTTCATTGATCTACCTTGTATGACATTGGTGGTTATAGCAAGCTTCCCACTGTAATATCCCAATGCTTGGAAAGCAGCCAAGTAAATCAATGCAGCACTTGATAGCACATTCAAAAAACAACCACCCCCCGTGGGTATTTTTCATTTTCATAAATGGTTTCAGTATATCCATAATACTTCGGAATCTCAAACATTCTATAAAACAGAACCAGGCTCACAACAAGGTGGGGGGGAGATGTTTAAGCATATAAATCCTACCTAGATGCCTAATTCTTGCTCACTTCCTTTAAATACCATTGCAGATCTGAGCTTTACTAAACTTAACATGAGTTCAATGAGAGATTAAGAGCACCGCAATCTCCTGCTCAGGAATCTCCTATTAGCACATAGATAGGTCCCAGCTCTACTATTCAAATGTTTATAACAAGTTCTCAAAGGACAACTTCAAGAAAAGGCCTTTCTCACTCAGCTTACATCTCTGACAATTCATACAATATTAGTCTAAACAACAGGAACAACGCTGAGTCAGCCAACCACAACACAACCGCAGCAGAGCAGCGGTTGAAGGATTGTTAGGCAAGTTATACACGACGAAGCGACTTCCCGCACCAAGGGTAGAGAAACTAAAATAGAATGGACCAAAGTAACAAGAAACAACCTTACCTCAGTGTGAACTGATCTTCTGTTGAATTTTTAGCCACAGATACAAGGAAAGTCAAAATGTCACCTTGCTTGACAGTCTTTGGCGCATACTGGATGGCAATATTATTATCCAGTCTCATTTCATTTAAGGAAGGGACAGCATGTGTCTGGTAAAGGAAAACACTTCCAATCCTCTGCAAGGGAGGTCCCGACTCATCAATGTCATTGTGCCCTGGTCGGATCCCATTACTTTTCCTTACATCCTCCTTGGTGCATTCCCCTTTCTCATCTCCTTGTTGTATGGCATAGTACAGCTCCACAGGGCTCCCTGCAGACTGATCCATTGGTTTCTTACGGCCAGCAACAATGGTGGGGGGGTTGAACCAGCCTGGCAGGAGCTCCAGCTCTGCCACACACAACCCCAGGTCCCCTTTCAGCCGGCAACTGCCTCTGACTTCCCGCGGCTCTCGGAAGGGGTGTCTCTCGGAAGGCGAACCCCCGCAGGCAGGGCAGCCGTTCCGTGGTGCTATAGTCATCCCAGTCCCGGCCCACGATGTAGAACAGGACCTGGACTTTGGGCTTGCTCAGGTAAATGCGGGTGCTCATTATGTAGGCCTTAAGTTTCCAATTAAAGGAGAACTTGCTAGCAGATCCAAATGGATTTGAAGACAACATTAAGTCCTGGGGCACTACTTGTTCAATGGAAAAAGGTCCATAGCTGGCATTTAACACGGGTGGCCTCTTGGATTTGTAGATCAGAAAGGATTCCACTCGGGACTGCAAGCTAGAATTCCTCATAATATCCTGGTTGGCTTCCTTAAGAAAGAAGGAAACATCCGCATTGTGGATACGATAGGTCACGGGCAAGTAAGTTGGCAGTAAAGAAAATCTCTGTATACTCTCCAGGATCCCTCGACTCTCAGTCACTGTTGAAAGGAAAGGAGAGTGTGAAAGATCAGATCTACAAGTCATACTGAGATATCACCTTGCTGGCTTTACTGAGGGGATTGACAGTGCTGTAGCTGATATTAGTGGCAATAGCAAGCATCATCAATCCAGGCAGAACTATCCTAGGCAGATGATGATTCAGCTAGTTAGCTTGGAAAACAACAGGTTACACTATGTTCTACATGGCAGCTAGATTTAAAAGCAGTAGCTTGTGTAGGTTTACCCACACCAAAGGTCACATTCTTCACTTTCGGTACACATTTATCATCGGAGAGCAGAATCGCCCAGTCGGCACCTGCAACGCAAGATGCGCACAGGCACGTTAGAAAAGGAACGCGATCACTACAGCACGCTGCGCCCACACAGGGAACTAACACAACGATGTTACGCCAAATGCTGTGCGTGGAACACCTCGAGTCCACGCTGACCTCCTCAGCACTCTCAAGCAATATATGGACTCTGAGTGGTTTCCTGCACTAGGCAGAATTTCACTTTAAAATAGTTAGAACAGTAACCATTTGCACAGAAGCTCCTTCCCACACTGGTAATAGAGGATTTCAAAAGGAGCTTTATTTGCATCCAATCTGTGGTCCCTTCGATGTCACATCAACTATGAAAAGAGAGTTTTTCTGTAAATAACTATCAGGATTCACGCCATTGTTGTCCCCTAACCCTACATTGTTCCTTAATGCAACTGCATTATCCCCGAGCTGTACATCACTGCACGCTGAAAGAACATTTTCAATGACAGCGAGCCTCCCCCACTGCAAGAGATCTATTTTCAATGTGCTATCGAGCAATTACCTGAGGCAGGCTCTCATATTAAAGAATAAGCTCTCAATCCTTTCTAGGAACTGTCAGTTCCCAAGGAGAAAAGACTGGTAAAAAATACAGACACAAATACAATCCCACCTTTCCTGTCTGAACAACTGATCTTCGTGCCTAAGTCTTCACACCCTAATTGTGAAAGAAATTGCATTTTTTTTCCACAGCAAACTCACATTCTTACCCTTATTCAGAAAAGGGACAAAAGGTTACCAAAAATGGCATTCAGAGACGACCCAGTTCTCCAAGCTCCAGTCCACAAATGGTTTATTAGACCTTCTTTTTTGTTTGGCATCTGACCTAAACATTTATTTACTGATCAAGTGCTGTGGTGGCCTAAACCGACAGCAGCTACTCCTGACCACCAATCCACCGTTTATCTACTGCAATTCACAGCAAAAACTGGGAACAGGAGAGAAGAGGCAAGGTCTCCAGGCAGTAACGTAAAGCGAAACAGCAAACTGGGAAACTGGAGCAAAGAACTTTCTATATGGAAAAATAAAGAGAAAAAAAAAAAAAGAAAACACACCAAAAAAAACGAACAACAACCCCAGAGCCACCAAGAAACCCCAGACAAGAGCAGCATCATTCAGCTGTGACACAGAAGGCACAAACCTCAGAATGGAAGAGGCCGAAGGGATTGCAGGGAAGAGTTTCACAGTTTTGGAAATCTTTCCCTCTGCCTTGAAAAGCTTAAATTCCTCCTCCAATAAGCAATTAAAATAAAACCTTAATTACTTTAAAAGTTTAATTAATGTCAACTCTTAAATGCCACCTGAAATTAGAACTAGATTCCATCTGAAGAACTGGGCAAGTGCCCTCAAGAGCAATACAACGCTGAGGTTCTGTGGTCCTTGGAGGTGGAAAACTCAGTCTAGATCATGCGGGAATTTAGAAGAAGTCACAGCCACAGCTCTTCTGCTTGTTCTTAATAGAGAGTGAACTGCAGACCCTTTGCATGCAGAAACACTCTTATTTTAGCCTTGGTCTTTTCAGCATTCAGCCCCACTCTCTCTCCAGATTTTCACTGAGAGCAGATGAAGTTTTTAAAGACCTTTTTCTAGATAATCCCCCAGCAAAGACTTCTAACAACTCCAACTAGCTCTGCTAGCACTTGGAGTTGCAGGGATGCATCTCTCCTACCCAGCCCTGAGGCTAAAGCTGTTCTGCTGTTGTACTCCTCAGATCACCCAGCCCATAACAGTGTCCCTCCATCTAATGTCCCATTTATGAATTCCACACTCATTTCATACTCCTCCCAACAGCTTGGCAAAGCCCCATTAAACACAGTGAGGCGCCAAGGAGGCAACTTCGAGAGCGGAAAAACGCTCAGGGTATTGAATTTTTTATTTCCCTTCTCTTCATTGCAGCTCACCCCTTGCATTCCACATGGAGAAGTACATTATTTCTATATTAAAACTAACAGAGTGTTTCACCTCATCATTTTTTAATCATTTATTTTAGTGCTTAATTATCTGAGGGATTAAAAATGTTCCCTCTGTATTCCCCACCTCCACAGGACTATGTTCCTCAGAGTTTCCAAACCAATGACTCTTCGGAACACAAAAGCATCACAAATGGAAAAAAAAAAAAAAAAATCCAGGTGGTGAACTGCCCATGAAGGAAAGGAAACGACCTCACCAGGTAGAGCAGGGTCCAGGAATTACTACATTTTTGGGTAATGGCAAAGCGATCAGCTCACTATTGCACTTCCCCCTGCCGTCAAGCTGTGGATACGGACTGAATGTGAAGTTATGCTGGAGCTGACAGCAGCTTTCCAAACAGCCAAAGGCCAAAAATCCAAACAATTTTACACTTTTATCTGGAGAGTTATAATCAGCACAAACAGGAAAAAAAATTCTCAAAAACTACAGAGCTCTGCAGTACAATCTGGAGTTCGACCATGGAAGTTTATTAAGGATTCTGAGGGACAGGAAATGAAAACCACAACCAACCATCAGTGTCCTTAATTGCAACCATTTTCTTCAAAATCATGCATCTTTTTATAGAGGCAGAACTGCAGAAGATGACAATTTCATGTGTTATCGGGTGAGACCCAGCATAAAGCGGAAATTTAAAGATTTCAGTCATATCATCTACCCTAAATATTGCATCATACCTACACCATGATCATCCAAATTCCACAGGAATGACCCACCCGATAGAGTTGGGCAAGAATCACACAGGGAATCTCTCAGTTTAAATCTGCCAAACAAAAAGTTTGGGTAACAACTTCAAGACCAAAAAAAAACCCACCCAAAAAACCCCAACCAACAGTTAAATTCGGGAACTGCAACTTCTGTTTGCTGTACCGCGGTATCTGCAGGCCTGTCTCCAAGGGGAACACGGCAGCAGGACCATCCCGTGAGCAGCACAGTGCGTTAACCAGCCTCACTCCCTTTTGCACGGCCGTACAGCGGAGTACGTCATACTCTGCACCGAGAGGGAAAACAGTGGTCCCAGGTAAAAACAGACCCCGAGGGGTTTAACCTATCCATCTAAGGAGAGATTCCGACGACCCATGAGACGTACTTAACTGATTAGCTGTGGCAAGCTGCAAGATCGGTTCACCTTAAGCCGAAACTTTACAGAGTCAAAGGCAATCCTTCTGTGGGGGCAGAGCAAGCGATGCCCACAACGCCCCCCGACACTGCTGGCCCTCGACTGCAGTTAACTTCACTGCAAGGTCCGCTGAAGACAATCTACTGCAGCTTCAGGGTGGCGTTACAGAATTCTGGAATCAGGAGACAATCCCAACAGGCTGAAGCAAAGCAATGAAATCTAATTTTGATGATGTGCTTATGCCAGAAGCTATTATTTCTCAATCCCCTCTAACGACGTCTGTATTTGACCTCTCATGCTGTGAACGGTGTGCGGAGGGTTTCGATCAGTGGCCACCTGGGAAGAGATGCTGTAGTACAGTGGGCTTGTTTCCTCTCTCTTTAGTAAACCTTCCCCTGACTGACACTGTTTAAAACATACTTGTCACTGATGGAAGAAGCGAATTCTCTGCAGGTCAGTGAATCTGAAAAATCCGAGGAGAAGGCAGCATATTCCATCTCCTCCCGCACAGCCAAAGCTTGCGCGTACGATATAACCCAGGTCATGACATTGCAAACATACTGCATTTACCTCCCAAAGGTTCACCCTGCTTTCTCCATTAGGCTATGAGCTTTGCACTGCAATCCGGCTACAAAACTTTACATCTTTATGTCTTTAACATCATGAGGCAGCAGGTACCAGTCAATGACAAACACACCCCTCACAGCTCACTCGTACTGCCACATTACTGACTGCGGCTCAGGAAAGCTGAAGCAATCTGCCAGGCCACTAGCCTCATCCTCTTTTGCCAGATCCTGGGGACTTCACAGCCCTAACAGTTACTTTATGTTTACAGCTGTTCAATCCACAATCATCCACCATTCATGAGAAATAAAACACTCTTCCAATCAATTACATAATGCTACTATTTTTACATAAAAGAATAAATTGCCCTTTTCCTATAGATTGAAGGGAACAACTTCTTAGGAAAATTGCCTTACCAGCCGCAACCTCGGACTGGTAACGCAAGAGATGAAGTTTGTTGCTGTATCTTAAGGACTGAGATAAGTGGTTCTTTTCAGTCTGGCCAGAAATGTTAACTTCTTGGTTAGTTTCAGCTGTTCTCCTTGAATCTTCCAAACACTTCCGCTCTCCTAGGTTTGTTATGCTTTGGAAATCGTTATGCTTTTGGTAATTGAATAAATATGAAGTTCCTTTCTTGCCCTTGCTTTAGCCCAGACACAGCCAAGTCAACCCCACTGCTGCAGTAATGGGTCAGCACAGCAAACCCCAAAATTCATTTCCTTAGGAGATAATTTTTCAACTGTATCTTGACCTTAAAGACACAAGTAGGAATTCACTACAGGCCACTAACCAGGTCACGTACTTTTAAATATTCAATAACGCATGATATGCATCTTTTCAGTCTTAAAATACCTTTGAAAGTCTGGCTTACTGTTCTACAGGGCCGGGAATCATTATTAGTATTCTTTAAAAACAAAGGCAGTTTATTTTGTAATTAAATATTTTGCCTGTTTCAAAACATATTTTACAGGTACATGGCATATTACAGTATCTTTAAAGTTCTCGCTGTTCTTCACGAAGTAAGGCAGCCTGCCATTCTCCCACCTTTCTCACAAGAATAATAGCCAGAAGGGTTAAGACAATTGAAATTATCATTTTATAGCTCCATAATATTTTGTCCCTATCCAGGCAAACTCCAAAGAGCACAGGCTCCTGAACTCACCAAGTATTCATGTAACTAAGTCTTCAGAAAATACTTTGATAATGCAAATCCCCGAAGTCTTATTCAGAAACCAATTTCACCTTCTGCAATCATCCTCCTTTTCTTCCTTCTCATACCTATTTCAAAGTGGCGTCTAGGGAAGCTGACACTGATACAGATGCTAGAGTGTTTGACACTCCAGAAACACTGAGAAATAGATAAGCTAGAACTCTGATTTTTTCCTGCCTGACAAAGTCTCCAATGTTTTTTTGGCCCTTCTTTTGGAATTTGTTCTGTCAATTTTGAGCCAGTTGCATTTCTCCTTGCAGATTCTAAAGGTCACATTAAAATCTGCCTCAGCTGAATACCTTGTTTTCTTGAAGCCTGACTAGAAATTGGAATGTTATACCTGGGTGTCACAGTCCAGGTCCTCCTCCAAGGATGCCACGAGATGTGGAGACTGGCTATTTAATTGCAGGAACATTCCTCCTGGAAAACATGGAGGATGTTTGAAATTCAGCAGCAATAAAGACTGCAGGTGAGCTGCACAAGAAACACAGAGCGCTCAGGATAATTGCAGGGTAGGGGAAAATAATCTCAGAAACTGAAAAAACCCTGCTACTTGGGCATGAGTAGTTTTGCATTCTAGTCCCACTGAGAAGCTTCCAGCAAAAGATTTCAGAAGCACTGGTAAAACTTACAATGGGAAGCTCAGAAACAATAATCCTACATTTAAACCAACTTGGAGAGATGCTTTCTGCCAAGCACGGCTCACACTGGGGAATGAGCACAAACTGAAGTCCCTGTCACAGCGAGCTCTTAGAGGCTGCTTCTCTGAGCGTTCACAACTGCGATCGTCCTGCGTGTCTCAGTGCATATCTGCACTGGTGAACCCACAGGCACGTTTGAAACGGTTTCATTCATTTTTAGTGCCTACATTTGTATGTAGTTCAGAGCAAATCCTACTGGATACAACCTATTATGTTGTCTATCTTGTCTGTACCAAATGGATCCCAAAACTGAGTAATTGACTGATGTTTCCCATCTTTTAATCTGTTATTTACAAGCAGTGATGAAGTTCTCTAACTAAATGTCTACTGAACAAAAGGTATCTACTAGGTAGAACAAGACAGACGGCCAGGTTTGTCTGCACACAGAAAACCAGCAGAAAGGCATTACCCAGTTTAAGTTGCATTTGGAATAGACACTGGCCACTGCATGTTATTCAGCTGGGCTAGTTCATAGAACTGATGCCACAGTACAGTATAATCTACTCAAAATACTCAATGAATAACCAATTTTTCAGCGGCTCAGCTAAACTGATCAAAACCCAACTCTCTCAGGTCAATCCAAAGTGAAATTCCTTTTTTCACCCTATCACTACAAAAGGGAAGGGTAAAAAAAAAAAAAAAAAAAAAAGGATTCTACTACCCTCTAAAAGTTAAGACAAAAATTAAAGCCTCCAACCTTTCTTCTCAAACTCCATCTCACATTTTGAATATTACTTTCACAGGAAAGCTATTCTGTCTATTTTAATCACAGAATGGTTTGGGTGGGAAGGGACCTAAAAGCATGCCCAGCACCACCCCCTGCTATGGGCAGGGACGCCTTCCATAGACCAGGTTGCTCCAAGCCTCATCCAGCCTGGCCTTGGACACTTCCAGGGATGGGGCATCCACAGCTCCTCTGGGCAACCTGTCCCAGTGACATCCCACCCTCTCCGGGTAGAATTCCTTCCTGATATCTAATCTAAAGCTCCTTGCTTTCAATTTAAACCCGTTACCCCTTGTCCTGTCACTACAGGCCCTTGTAAAGTGCCGCCCCCCTCCTCCCCTCAGCTTTCTTGTAGCCCCCCCAGGCACTGGAAGTGGCTCTAAGGTCTCCCCGGAGCCTTCCCTTCTCCAGGCTGAACATCCCAACTCTCCCAGCCTGTCCCCATGGCAGAGGGGCTCCAGCCCTCAGAGCACCTCCATGTCCTTCTGCTGTTGGGGGCCCCAGAGCTGGAGGCAGAACTGCAGGGGGGGTTCCCCCAGAGCAGAAGGGGAGAATCCCCTCCCTTGCCCTGCTGGCCACGCTGCTCTGGATCCAGTCCAGGTTATAGCTGGCTTTCTAGGGTGCCAGCACACACTGCCAGCTCTAATATTTCTAATAAAGGCAGGTCATTTAAAGCTTGACATTAGGCATTCACAAGGAAACATTCCCGAACATACTAGCTGCTTCTCATTGTCCTGTCTGGATAATAACCAAATCACTGGATAAATGGAATAAATAGTTGAGCAAATATTTCTCTGCTTGGTTACCATGATCCACAAATCACTACCAACTGCTGTGCTATTACATAACAAGGATAAGGATTAAACCTGTATTTGGAAGACAACAAATACCTAATTAAGACCAAACAGAAAAGTACTGATTACTTAATCTAATTTATGTTACTACTTCTTGTTTTGCAAATTAAGCCAAGCTTCCTAAGCATGCAGCCTACAAGTACTTCAGACCTCTTTCCTGGTCCCTGAAAAATGGTTTGAGTTGTTCAAACAAATCACAGAATGTACAGACATTTACTGCCTGGCACTTTAGGAAATATCCAGGAATAAATTATCCAAGACTAACCACTGAAAGGAAATGAAAGCAAAAGCATTAAAATGACACATTGAAAACGTTCTCCCAAATTACATATGGTTCACAGAGGTCCCACATATAAAATTTAAGACGCAAGGACTTTAAATTGTAGAAATAGCAGGTAGCATTACAGAGACTACCATCATTCCAAGTGAAGAACTTCTCATATCTTAAGCAATTTTGATACCTGCAAAAGGAAGACAGATCAGATTCACTGGTAATATCTTGGGAGGAGATACCTGTAATAGATGAAGAACTTCATACACTGTACAGGAGTAGGGGAAGCGTTCCCCATCAACAGCCCAGCAGATAAAGAGCACACAGCGTCCCATGAGAACCTGCAGCGCAAACAGGTCTGCTAAGTAAGTTACATAGCTCGACCTTTCAGGTTGGCATTCTGCCTCTGCTGCGTATGCATGTAGCTCCTTCCTCTGCACAAAAGAACTAAATTCCATCCATTTGTTAGTGCAATACAAGTTTAAAAGGAAATACTTCATACCAGGAGCAGCTTGGTGTTCTTACAGACATTTTTCTGCCTGTTGCTTCCTTAAATCACCTAAAATCCACTATTACCTTGTACTGTGAGCACACCAGGACCTACCGGCTAATTCTGAAGAGGAGCTGGACACTGTGCAAGGAAGCACTGTGATTACCAACACCTCCACTCCCCTCCGAGCACGGAACAGACAACCCTGATGTTGGGAGAAGTCTCAGGTTGTCTTCATTGTAACTTCAAGTACTGATCCTGCCAGGATGTTTCACCTTATTTACATTTAAGAGGATGCACAACCATAACACGCGCTTAATTTCAGTTCTGCTTACTGAAATGAGCACTCAGCAGAGCACCACGAGATACCTGCTTCGGAACATCGAAATTCCATAGGCTGAATCACTGAAGGCAGCAATATATCACCTTTTTTCCTAGATACAAAAATAGTCAACTCCCACACTTTTTCATGCAGAAACATCCCTCAGGGCTTATGCCCTCTGGTTTCTTTCCATCTCTTTAAAGGTCAGAGTCTGACATTTCGACAATGTTAGAATCGCTGTCTTCCTTTCTGCGCGCTGCTGCCCACTTTAGCGCCATTCCTGGCCAGTCACAGGGCCCAAGGCAACAAACCACTTCTCCCTGAGACTGGGGCTGGTAACTGCGCTGGGAGACTGGTCAGAAGTAAGTCAAGGTGGCTCAGCTGAAGCAGTGCTACATGGAAAAGGATTATGCATAAACCCAACCATCCACAGGAAACATGAAATTAAAATAGAACATGCACCCTTTTTCTCCACACTTCGGTTGATAAGACACCCAAAAGATGAAGTCCCTCTCATTCACAGACCAGAGTAGATCAGCTCTTTTCTACAGTAGCAAATAGCGTGTTACCAGTTAGGACACATCAATTGAAGTCATTAAAATTCTCCTCTCTCCACTAAACCACGGCCAAACAATAAAACCCCAACTTACTTTCCAGCCAGAATATGCAGCTTTCACGTAACACAGCCCTTCCGAAGCTCTGTAGCTGGGGAGAGCGGCAGGGAGCACAGGCTGCTCCTGACCCTAAGTGAGGTCTGTGGGGGAAACCCTGTGTTTAAAAAGGAGCCACACCAGGGGATGGTCTGCCTAATCACATGACTCAGCAAAACCCTAAGGCTGCTCTAGGTTAAATTAGTTTGCGAGAGCCTTCTGTAAGCTTTTGTGCTCTTATGGTACTCGATACCGTGCGCTCTAGCGATGCTTTTCCCCACAACTACCCCCCCTCCCCAGCGGGTCAGCAGAAAACCTCCTGTGGAGAAAGAAGAAGTAAAGACCAAAAATTCTCACACTTGCTATGAGGAAAAGGAACTACACTACAGCTCATGATGAAGTAACAGTTCTCCAAGTCTTTGAAGGGAACAAGCTCTCTGAAGAATGGTTTCAGGTGTACCTCACTAAACCCCACACCAAGTGCTAAAATAACAATGATTTTCAGCTGGCTCTACCATGATTTCACCAGAAAACCAGTCAGAAAAGAAAAAAAAATTGTGGTCCCTTTGGTATTCGCTAAAGCTCTGCTACGAGTTGTAGAGATCCTCAGCTTCATCAGCACTGCTGGAAGAGCCCTGTAAGGCACTGCAGCTCAGATATTGGACCACTGGGGTTCTAATACTGCCCAATGCCTATTAATTCTGGAGTGACAGACAATTAAAAGGCTACAGTAAGTAGTGGAGAAGTATTTATGTTGCCTGTGAAGTTAATTTCTGAGGTTCACCAATAAGGCAAATGTCAGAGGTTCTTCTGTTCAGTGAGCACTGCAGATTTGCTGAGCATGAGCTGTGCATGTACATATATACACACAAACACCCTCATCATAAATGTGCCAAGTAAAACAGAATTAAATCACTCTCCAAACTATCATTTTGCACAAGAGAAGAAATCCAAATCTGTTGGTATTGTTCTGCCTTAGGTACATGAGGAGCAGCCTGCTTTTTTGAAGCAAAGTACAGCTGCTTTGATTGGGTCGGTTCTGAAGTTGCATGTCCAGCCTCGGACTGAGGGAGAGGAGACTTCAGTGCCATTCAGTGCTGTGCAGCTTGGCTGTGGTTAAACTGATTCCAAGGAAATCAAGAGTGAATCCACTCACTCAGTAAGGCTTACTCAGCACAAGTGAAGACCAAAATCAGAGAAGCAGGACATTGGAGATGACAGTGCTCAAGGATCATACTCAGAGTCTATTTCTAAACTGGTTTTATAATTCATGTCCTGATTTAAGTGCAGCTCCAAACAATGGAATTTTTCTAGGAATACTCACACGTTGGAGCTTTGTATCTCAAGAGAATGTAAGAAATGTAATCTCAGTCAAATCAAATCTACAATCTTTTTAATCTCAAACATAAAACTATGGCCAAATGCGTCCCAGATCCAGAAACAAACACCTACTCCTTGCTTCAGCCTTCACTGGGTGGCCTTTACCGTCAGCGTTCTGCATTCACAAGAGTCAGTGAACTAAAAATAAACAATATCTGAAGACAAAGAATCTAATCAAAGTTACAAACTATAGGGGCTTTGTCTCATCCCAGTGTCTCTTGACCAAAACACAGCTCAATTCACATCATGCTTCAAGTACCTAATGATTCTCAGTCTTTTGTAGTGCAGCTCAATTAGCTCATCATTGTACTGTGGTGAGATTAAGTAAAGTTGTTCTCCTGTGCTCAACGGCCTGTGTGACAGTTTAGCCTCTGCCAGTTTCCAGTGTGCAGGTACTCCCCCCGCATGCCTTACTGATAAAAGCCAGAGGGTGACCTTTCAAATAGGTTTCCTTCATGACAATGTTGCAATAATCCGTTGACATCGCATGTTTTCATGCCAACATTAAACACAAACAAGATTTCTATAAATAAAGGAAAATGCAATAAAAATCAAGCTATGCATTCCTATGCCCCAGTGAAACCTTCATACTAATGAGAACAGAGCAATACAAGGTACATTTCTGTTTACACCTCTCCTACCTAAAGGTCACACAGAACCTACTCAAAAATCCACCACAATACCTACTAAACAGAGGCATGGACAGGATCCTCCCAAGAGCAGCAGAACACTTCCTCATGCACAGCACACATTCCTCAATTGAAATGAAAAGAACTAAAGGAGGTAAATGTATCACAATTAGCTGAAAGAGTAAGAAATGTCTCCTTACATTACCTTAATATTCTTCTGAAAACTTCATATTGCTCAATTCAGCATGAAATTTCAGAGGGGCTGTTGGAATTTCGACCTTTCCTGACTGTTGCTTTCCTGATGCAGGCGTGAGCATTAACTGGGAACTACTCCCGTTCACATGAATAATGTCCGTTTTCAAGTTTTGGCTGCAATTTAACACCTAATTTGAATTACTGTCTGTGAAAAGGGCAGATTCAGCACATCTCATTTCTGTGCTCACCTACTCAGGAGGCACCAGGCAATGTAATTTATACAGCACACAATGGTTTGTGCATAGAGAACCGCACTGAGTGGCTTTTACTAGGGTTGCTATAGCTTGACATCTGAACACTCAGTACAGCAGAAGAATTTTATTGTCTGGGGCACGTTGCTCACTGACACAGGTGCTCCTACAGAAGAATTTCCAGCGACCATTATCTTCTCAAACAGGAAGCACAAGAAGTGATCGTGCAAGAAAAGACCTAAGACACTTGTCTTAGTCTGAGATTTGAGGGAGTAGGGCTACAGGTTAAACATGGAAAGCTAAATTCAAAGTCCAGCTGAAGTAGGACATGGACCTGACAGTGTGGAACTTCACTGACATAACCTGATACTGGGAGGTCCTGCTCACATGTATAATGTAACGTAAGGATACCTGCGAAGAAGAATTAAAGGCAGGACTTGGAGGTCCTAACAGAAATGTCCCAAGAAACAACAGGATGAGGAAAAAGCTTAACTGAGGTCTCTTTCGTGCCTGTTTAAGTTAATAATAAAGGGACACCACAATGAAAGAGACACCTTGGGTTAAGGCATGGTGTATGGCAACTGTACATACATACATAATTTGTATATAATGGTACATTCAGAACATTTCCAAACACATATAGTCACTGAACCAAGAGAAACTTCCAGTTTTAGAAAGGAGTAGTTAAACCCAGAAGCTAACCTAGTTTCCAAACCTCATACATAGAAGCACCTCTACAGTGGTAGATTGAGCGCTGAAATGGCCAGCTACAGCCCGCTGTAATGATCCAACAAGTCAAGCCACTCCTGAATGCTGGTAAACACAACCCTGGGTGGGAAACTCGCCGTGACTGCTTGAAACAGGCCAAAGCACTGTTAGCTGTGGAGAGTGCTTAGGAAGTTCGAGTCCCTGTCACAGCTTCTGCTGTTTGTAGCATTCTGCCGTGGAAACCAAGGCTAATTAGCAAAGAAAGCAAGAGCCAGGGCATACTTAAAGGTATACATGTAGATAAATACACTTTCTACATGCAGGAAAAGCTCAAGAGATGAAAAGGGTAAACCCACCACAAGCCAGCAGGCAGTGGCAGTCTGCCAAAGGTGCTCTGCCTTCAGTACCACCTGCTAGGTACAGTCTTCCCACGTGAATGGGAATGAATTTCAGCCGTGAATGTAGCACAGGGAGACTTTAAAGGAGGTTACAGAAAACATTTTCGTGACAAACATCCACAGTTCTATGCTCTGAACCATCGTTCATGTTATGTTTGGTTTCACTGTACCATTCTGACTTTAACAGTACCGTGGAAAATAAAGGAATGTGGTTCTCAAGTTGATAAAATAACCAAAATGCCAGCACCTACCTACTAAGCCTTATAACTGAGCTGTAATGAATTTTACGTAGTGCTGTGTAACTTAAATGGGGCAAGTGGCACTGGAAAGATACCTGAGAGGGAACAGTTTTAACACTTCAGTTTTCCAAAGGAGGGATAAAAATCACATCTAGTTGACTCACACAGTTGTTACTCCTGACAGCATTCCATTTAAGCCAAGAAGATTACTTGGGAGTGCATTTGGCACAGAAATAAGCTGCACAAATAAGCCCTGAAAAGTAAAGGTGATAGTATTTAGAAAGCTTTTCTTCATGCAGCGTCTAGCTAAAACCGCGTACCGCATTCCTGTGAAGAAGGGATTTACTCTAACGTGATACAAAAGCCTGGGGGGTCTGAAATATCTAATATCCACTTTTTAAAATACTTTATAATGATCAGGATTTGGGCATAAAAGTGAGAAAATAAAGTCTCCATTTTTTGCTTGTCTTCTCTATTTCATTAACATTACCTCATCTGGATTTCAACTGGAAAAGAAATTAAAAATGAAATTAGGTCAACAAAATCAAAGAAATACTTTTAGATACCCTAACTTGCTGTCAAACTTTTTAAATTACTTAAGAAGAAACAGTGGAAGGTTCTGTATTTACTCATGAACGAGCAAATTAAAACAAACAAACAAAAAAAACCCCCACAAAATCTACAAAAATACTTTTCACAATGTTTTGAGAAAGAAGTACCCTCAGCTGCCTTCAAAACAAGGTATTAGACAAGATTTTTAGCTGGTAGTCACCCATCGCTACAGCCACACTTTCTGAAAACAAGAGTTTGTACCTGAAAACATGTCACAACATGGAAATCCTTGGCAAGCAGAAGGTCTGCAGCACCTGTGGGTGGGTTCTGAGGAGAGGTAAACCCAGGAGGATGAAGGATGCCGTGCAGCCCCAGGCGAGACCAGCACGCTCCGCACTGCCTGGTGCTGAAGAGCAGCTCTAGCTCTTACTCTCTTCTCCAGGCCACTGCCATGGTACATCCCTGGGTGGGATTAACCCATTGTAACCAAGGGAGCATGGAAAATATTTTGTATTTTTAAAAATACTACTGGATACTAAAGCCCTGACCTGGTAGATGTTTGCTTACATTTTAGAGCATATTGCTACATGGATACTGTCTGCAATAGGCATTTATTACCATAATGTTTTTAACCGAGACTGCGTTCTGCTGGATTGCCATGTAAAACCCCCAGTTCAGGGAGATGCAAAAGCATGCCACTGAGGATGATGATTAACATCATGGCTTTCTTGTTGACACAAGTCAGGATAGAAGGATTCTGAAAAATCTTTGAGCTTTCTGTATGTTTCTTGTATTAAAAGTATGTGGCTACAAGTGCTGACAGAAACCAGCAATTTCACTTCACAGGCATTTGTGTCATTACCTTATCTGGGTCTGCTATGCTATAGGACCTTCATATTATCTAAAGATTTCAAAAAAAAGCTTGATGAAACCCAATTTTATGCAACCAAGTCTGGTTTTGACATATGCAGTCAAAAAAAACGGTCTGATCCAAATCTCCATGCAGCCAATTAAAAGGGCTGAAAAGGACTTCATCATGTTCCCACCAGCTTGTCTACATTTTGTGCTGTGATACAAGCCAAAACAACAACCGATCGTCACAAGGGAATTCTCCACATTCAGTGGTTTACAGAGAAGTTCCATGGTGCCAAATTGTGGCATCAGTAACAATCACACAGCTCCGCTGATCCAGGAGTAAGAAAGCCAATCCCAGTAACTGCTATGGCAGGCATACTCTGGGCTCTACTGGGATATGTGACTAAAGGCTTTGTGTTCCATTGGCTAAGGAGGACCTGTGCCTTACTGCCAGGAGGCTCATTTCGTACCAGCAGAAAATTCAAATGTTGGGATCAGGTAATCAACTGACTTACCCATACCTCACCTTTCCCAGCCCACACACAAAATTAAACCCAAAATCTTCCCATTGACACTGTCTGTTAATGTATTGAGAAGTTCCATTCCTGCAGTTCATGAACAGAATACAGTTGGCTTTAGTCAGCTCTCCTCTTCTTTATAAGCCTGATGCTTGTACAACCTGGCAGCTTTTTAAGTCAATCATATAAATGTCTTAATACCCTGCATTGATCTGGAATCAACACAGTTGCCAACACATGGATAAAAAGCATCTGGAGAATTTGTTGGTTGTTATTTCAAGCTGTTTATTTTTCCTTGAGGATTCCTATAAACACTCAGAACTATCATGCCTGCATTAATACTGCTCTCCTACCCCTCTGGGTACAGTAACACTGTACATTAAAGGTGCTTTAGAAAATTGTTTGCGAGTTGATATTGCACTGGGATTACTCTGTACGGTCTGCAGCTTTGCACTAAATAAACCCTGGAAACCTGCCTGCTGTGAAGCTGGCCGTTTGAACTCTTCAGTCCGGCCTTTGGAACGCAGTTAAGAATAAAAATAAAGCACTGATATTTACCAAGTTACATTTTAAATCTTGGATTTGGCAGACCTGTGATTAATAAAGACTCAAGGAGCATTAGTAATGCTGTGCTTACAGACCAGCGCTGGAAAACCATGCTTCACAGCCTAGTGCAAGAGTGCATTGTGAGCTGTTCGTGTTGCCCACATGGTGACAGAGATCTCAGTTTTTATCACTGTGGTGCAGTCTGACAAAGAATTCTGAAAAAAGCTACCACAAAGAAAGAGAGCAAAATGAAATGCGAGCACCAGGGCAAGTGGGAGAAAGAGCATCTGAAAACTCCCTGCTGGACACCTTTGATCTAGGAGGAAACCATCAGCCTCTATCATACAAGTTAAGTTTAGTCATGCAATAAGAAAAATCCTATTAAAAGGAAGAGATCCTGTTGCCATCAGGAAAAACAGGAGCAAAGGTGGGAGCAAGAACAAATCAAAATATCCAGACCAGCCCTAATGCCATTACTCCCACTGAAAACAATCTCACGCTGAAATGTGGCTATAGGGAAAACCTGCACTCATTTTTTCAAGACAAATCTCAAGATAAATCAGCACAGGCATAAAGCAAGCTACATCTTGTACCAAGTATCGAGTACTACACAGACTTAAATAAACGCAAATTTACAGCTCTGCTGATGGGTATTTAAGCAAATAAAATTACCACTAGCGACCTGACTGAGCAAAGCCTTCGGTTCCCCTTGGTCAAGCAAGCAGTCAGCACCACGTCCTAAATCCAAGCCCCTTGTTTCAAAAGACGTGCACTCATCCACCCACACCAGGTTCGTCCAAGCTGCAGCTGTGAAATCACCAACTGGATAAGGGGAGCTTTGTGTTTCTACTGAAGACCCTTTAAAAACCAACAGATTGATTTCAAACCTTAGTAAAGTACAGATACTGCCCAGTAGAAGTAACCACGTCTAGCTGAGAGCAGGAAACTTTCTCGGGCAGCGCAGAACTGACAACATACAGTTTACTTAAGACATTGCTCTGTTTTAAGTAAATTATTTCAGCGCTGCTTCCAGAATTTCAGGAGGAGAGCAGCTGCTTATTGCTCATGCAAGCCAGCACCTCCAGGTATCTTAGAACAAAGTTCTAATTCAACTGAAGCAGAAAGAATTGAAGTTGCACGTTTAGTCTTTCATTGGACTCCAATGGTAAGAGATCTTTCTGTCTCATTACTTTGTAATCAACTACTGGTACGTTCTGTAGCACCACCATGAGATACCGGGATTACCCCAACAGTCACCTTCTCAACTCCCTTACATCTGCACACCACAGACAGAAGACATGGTCCAGAGGGACGTGAGCTCCTGTGACAAGTCACTGAGACTTAAATGTCATTCCTGAGTCCAAACACATAGAAAATACCAATTTAATTGCAAGACTCCTAAGGGAATCTAATTGCAAAATTCCCAATCCTAAAGGGTTTTACTAAAATAGCTTTTCACAGGTTTTCTTAGAAACGTTAATCTTTTGCCCTTAGAAATGGTAAAACTTCACCTGAATTGGGTTTAAAAAAAAAGAGAAAACAACAAAAGTTGAATTGGTCTAACACATACTGATCTACTGTAATCTGCAAAAGCAAATATCATTGCCATTATTGATGATAGTATTTTTAAAACCATGTGCAGTTGGGAACACATCAAATGCCTTCTGTATTTGGAATTAACACAATACAGAACTCAAATTAACAGCTATACAAAATCTGAAATAGAACATCTTTATTACCAGTTCCGGCTAGTACCACATAACCTAGGATACAATCGTGTCACACATTTTGCAAACCACACAACTGCAATCTATAAATTATGATGGTCAAAAGCCAGGAGAAGCACACAGTTGGCAGGAACATCAGAGGTCATACTGTCTGCTCCGGATCATGGTGCAGCACAGCTGACTGCATTCAGCTCAGAACTGCCCAACTCATCCGGCCCAGTCCCTTCAGAAAAACACAACCAAAGACATCTTTTCACATGCTTTTAAAGCAACTTACTTTTTAGCTACTCCTGCTCCTTCTGAATGACTCTGCTAGTTTTTCCCAGTGCAATTCTTATAGTTTTAAGTAATTAATTTAATAAACTCCCCATTCAGTTTACTATGGAAGTGCCCTACTTCTTGGCACTGGAATCTGCTGACTGCATCTTTGGAACTATCCTGAATAATTCTTAAACTCCTATAATAATGGTGTCCCCAGCCAAACCAATTTGAAACCTAAAGCCTTTCTCAAGACAACAGCAGTTTGTTGTTTTGCAGCACACTCTCCCCAAAGTGAGAAGCATACTTACCGCGAACAAACTGATACAGCCAAGTCACTGGCTGGACAAGGCAAAACACTTTTGAAAAAGGCAGCAAAAGGTTTAATTCAAAAGTATTGGGGTGTTTTGGCTGGGGCATCAATTTTTCAAATTTCCCCAGCAAAGCAGAAGCTCAGAATACAACACCCAATTTCAGAAAGGCCCTGCTGTTTTACCAGAACCCCAGTAGATTGACTCAAGGGCAAATATGCTGGAAAACGAGTTCAAGATCTTAACATAAGCAGATGCTTGGCGAAGCTGAAATCACAGACTAGTCACAATTTAGGGGATGACACTTATCTCCTACCAGATACAAAAGTAGGTATGCAGGATGATGATGGGTGGCACCATGGCCAGCTGGCAGACACCCACCCAGCCACTCTCTCACTTCCCCTCCTCAACAGGATGAGGGAGAGAAGATGAAAAAGCCCATGGATTGGGATAGAGACAGGGAAGTCACTTATTTTATTTTACTTTTCCATGCACAGCTCCACACATTCATTTATTCAGGCAAGTTTCTGTGTTTCTACTTTTCCCCTTCATAACCTCTAACATCACACAGTGAATATTCAGCTACTCAATCGGGGGACTGAGGGAAACATTTAAAACCAAAATTAATATAACGAACTTATGTCACCCCTATTTTCTTCCAAAAAGCCAATCATACTGCTCGTAAGAGTGTAGAGTAATTTCTAACTGCAAAAGCATAGGAAAAGAGAAATGAAAAAAAGCAGTTTTGCAGTATTCACAGGTACACATCAAAGGAAACAACTCACACAATTAATATTTGTGTTTGGCTTCTGTGTACTGCTTCAATACTGCATTTTTTGCCTGAGCCTTATAATCTTGCAAAAGAGACCATAGATTTGCAGTGAGGTTCACTCCATCGCAACTACATATTATAATAACATGCGTTGAAGGAGACCAGGTAAAGCCCAAGTGCTTTAGATTAAATAAGAAAAAGATGTGGCAGGCACTGGAATAGCTTTTAAATCTTAGAGATCACTTCACCAGCTATGTCTCAGTATGGAAAAAATCTCCTTTCACACAAAGGTACTCCAAAAGCAAAGCCTGTTTATTGCAAAAACAACGTACAGCTCTTCTTTAATCAAGCATCGGTTAGCTCTGGCTCAGCACTTCTTTCCTCAGGAGGGAAAAATTGGAACTGGAGTTAGAAGAAAACTCTAGTTTTATCATTCTTTCATAACCTCGGAAGAAATAGCTGCCAAGAGAAAGTTTTCCCCAATTTTGTCATAATATGCTTTGCATTGTTAGAGTGGCTCAAAACCACCACTGGAATTAAGAAATGAGCCTGAAGTGAAAGCCTCAGTGACTGAAGCTGAGCAAGTGAAACCCGCTACACGTGTGGGCTGCACACAGAACCCACCCGTATAACCCTACCGTCGTATGACACGGCTTGTGCTTTTAGAGACACACTGGCCTCTCACTGAACATTTGTGGAGGGAGAGGAGGAGATACCCATATTTATGCAAGACCTATATGAAAGATGCGATACACAGGCCATCCTGATTCGTCCCACCCAAGCTTACTTGGGTGTCGTGCAGCTTTTATTACATGCACCAGAGACACAAGCATGACCTAACTGCAGACAAAGAGCCAATTCAGGGAAGCAGCAGAAGGTAAGGTATTAGGGTCAAGCTCCAGAGTTTTTGTTGACTTTACCAGCAGTAGAGCATTCCACTATTCCACTAAAAGCTCTCTTAGGTGAGCCTCAGAAGGAAACAAATACCTGGAGTAAACATCTGTACTGTATAATACCTACAGACCTTTTTTGTAGGTATCTTACACATTGTTTCTTGTCTACACAGACCAGAAATCAGCTCAGTAACTGAACTGTATCATCTTTGTACTCTTATAACACTCCTTATCTGAGGATGTTGAAGGCATTATAATAAATATTGCTGCTCAAAAAAAAATTGCAGAAAAATAAATAACAAGGAGTCAAACTAACAACCGATTTTCGTTGCCCTTCTTGAATTGCTTCTTCCACTCAAACCCTCCAAAAAACCAACCCACCCCACAGAGAACCCCAATTGCAGGTCTAATGTTTCAGTCTGTACTTTCAGGCTTCAGAGTCAGTATGTTTCATAACTAGTCTCCTGTCTCAGAAAGAAGGAATTGCAATAACTTGCGCAGAAATATTAAGGATTCTTATTTGTCTTTAGATATAAACCTTGGAGATTCAAACTAGTTCAGGGTTTCCTCCACAACCACAGAAATGTGAAGTTTTTTTAATACATGAAAGTGGGATTCAGACCTAAATCCGTAACTTCTCAAAAGCACCAAATACCGTGAGACTGATTATTCTAACGCAGCAATTCTTCAAATGTAGAGTATAACCATGCTTTCAATCCTACCTATCAGTATTACTGCCCAAAATTTCCCAGGCTTAGAGAACAGGATATTCCTGACGGTATTTGGTAACACGGGAAGAAATGCCGTGCTCATCCATGAATGATCACAGCTGTTAGAAGGGATTTTCTGTTTAAGAAGGAAGTGTGCATGAGGGAGGACCTGAATCTGCTCCACAGAGATCCACATCCCAAATAATATTGCACAGCAGAGGTAACACTTTCAGATCAAGCACCCTTCTTCAGAGGGCCTTAAAGGAGGAAAAATCTGGAGAAAAGCTGTCCCAAAGCGGAAGGAGAACAAATGGTGGGAGCGAGACATTCTTCACAGTCTCATAGGGAAATGTGATTTGGAGCTGTCCCAACTCTGCCAGAAGCAATAAACTCATGAACTAACGGCTTCAGCATCTCCTGTAGCAGCTTTCCAGTGGCTGAAGTTTCACAGGTATTGGTACCAACATGAGGTGGATGGAAGCCAGTTCAGGTTTACCTGCCTGTGCTGCAACCGTGCCTCCCATTGTTATTTCTGTGTATCACAACCCATACTAGCAACAACAGTGAACACTGGAGTATTCCACACAGATCAGAGAAAGGAGTATCATCTGCTAGTTTATTATGAGTACTTTTTCTTATTTGTTTTGGGGTGGTGGTTTTTTTTCCTCATAACCCTCTTCCTAATATACCTGGAGCTACCAGAAAAGAATCACTGGCAAATTTCTCCACATTTAAATGCACATACATGGAAACAAAAAACATATCTATTAAAAACAACAACTTTAAAAGTGCTTGCCACATCCCCTTCATGATTAAAAGGTATTCTTCATGAAGAAATATGCCATGTATTTGTTTATATTAATGTTAACTTGCTAACTAATGATAAACGTATGATAATTTATTCTAAGTGGAATGAAGTGTGCCCTAAAGACAGTCTGTGCAGATGAAAGCCTCTGCTCACACAGGTTGAGAGCATGTACATTAATAACCATGTCTCTCGACTGCAGTGAAAATGATTGCATGAGCGATACATTAGGGCAGATCAGGATGGAAGAACACAAAGTATCACAGAGTTATCTAAAACCCTGTGCAAGCCCTGAAAGTCTGCCACGCTACCACTTCCCATGTTTCAAGGCCTACAAATGCAAAACATAATTATTTCTCCCCCTCTTATCAAACATCCTTTGCAACTTAGAACGACACGCTTTTTAAAAGCTTTATACCTTCAAGGTTTCGTGCGGTGCAGAAGGTCAATCCTCTTCCCTTGCACATGGCGATGAGGACTCCACAGGGGGGTGAGTGGCCATGACTGACTGGTCCTTACCTCACACAGCCATGAGTGAACACATCTGCTCCTGTTCATCTCTCAAATGCTGTTATTTGTATTCTGGAAATACTTGTTGCCACTCTGACAAGGATGGCACTGTGAAAACACAGTCACTGTCTGTATATCTTACTTGACACTGCGTACGGCTCAATACATTCCTCCTCAAGTTCTTTTCTCTTGTATTAAGGGAAGGAGGCTTATGCCATGAGGTTTGGGATGTCTCCCAGACTCATGCACGAGGAGCAAAACACAACTAGAAAATTTCCTTCATTCTTAGTAAAATTCCAGGACATTCTCACCCACCCATCGGAACCCTTCCAGTGCCGCAGACTTAGCAGACATGGAAAACTGTTCCCATAACTACCATCCAATAAACTCCACAGTATTTCCTTCCACGGATAATCGTACATGGAGAGATTATGTCATCTCTCTGAGCTGAGCAGCCCCCAGTTGCGCCTGGCATTGTTCAAGAGAAGGACATCAGAACACCTCTTGCCTGTGTAATAATTCTTCCTACCATAAAGAGTTGTGGAACACTGGAAAGCAAACAAGACTGAAGATATTTCCGTTCCCTAAAGAGATATAAATGGGCAAGGCCATGTCAGGGAAATTGAAATTAAATTTGGAAGGAAGTGATGCTAGCTCAGCTGTCATGAAGCAAGCTGTACCTATAGGCATTCTTTTCAGAATAAAGAAAAAACCTTCACATCCCAGCCACGCTTATCCTCTCCTTCCTTCCCTTTTCCTTCTGTGTACCTTGTCACGAAAGGATAGGAAGAGTGGTTTAGGTTACCTAAAAGATCTGTATCACAAATATTAGGGGAAAAGCTATTCTAATATGAATTTGTGAGAAGCGTGACTTAAACTTCGGTGGCAAGGTCCACTCTGTTACTTCTTCAACATGGAAAAGCATACAAAGGTGAAATCAAATTAGCAATGAATTAAAATGATTTATACATGAATTGAAAATTATCTCCAGAGTCAGGGAAATCAAGTCAAGGTTGCATTGTTGTGATATGGACTATGGAAAAGGGGTAAGGAAACACCTCCCTTTGGGTCACGAGGTTCAGAGTGCAGCCCCTTGCTTTATGAATGTCTCTAACAGTTTGTGAACTCTGCGAGGCATCTCACTCAGAGGGAGAAGCTGGGCACAGCCACTGTGATCCAGGACAGCTCAAGGGGGCTTCTTGGGAACCACTGTTTATAGGGCAAGATTGACTTTAGGCATAAATAAATTTCCATCCTGGCCATGATGTGGGCATGCGATCACTGGAATTCCCTGAATTTCAGTAATGCTGGTACTAGTCTACCCATGTTACGAAAGGGTTCAGGACTGTCAAGGGATGATTGGTCATTTCCCTCTCATCCCCCACTGTAACCAGGCAACTGAACACTAGTACGGCCATCGCTGTTCCCCACCTTAGCAGTGCAAGAGTGCTTGGTATCATCAAGGGACGCTTCATCACCAAACTCCCCGCACAGTGGCAGAGGTTTGATGAGAATTGCTAAGGCCATACTGTGGTCCAGGAGCTGAGAAGGGAAGAAATGCACCACCACAGCCTTTACCCAGACACACTTGCATAAATCAAAATGACTAGGTATGGAGTAGCACAAAGCACAATGGGAACATTTAAATGCAGAATTTCATTAGACAAAATATATAGATTTTATATGGCTCTTTTTCCTCTTGTATATAGTGAGTATCCATTTTCGCCCCAGCTTTGTAAGCATAACTTTCTCCCCAGAGCCAGACCTTGTCATCAATACTGCACTGCTTTTGGAGAGACTCGGTAACATTAAATCATGCGTAACCTGTGTGATGCTCTGGCCGATACAAAGCGAAGGCTAAGTTCTGAAGAAGGTCAAAAGCCATGAGTAACAGTCATGTCTCCATTTTTGCCACAGACTATCTCTGATGGTCACGCCTGGTCTCCTAACTACACAAAGACCATCACGATCACCAAGTCCAACTCTAAACCAACACTGCCAAGTCCACCACTAAACCATGTCCATAAGTGCCACATCTACATGTCTTTTAAATACTTCCAGGGATGGTGACTCAACCACTTCCCTGGGAAGTTGGTGCAATGCTTGACATCCTTTCTGGTGAAGAAATTTTTCCTGATATCCAATCTAAACCCCGCCCCAGTGCCACCTGAGTCCATTTTCCCTTGTCCTGATGTTCCTGTAATGTCCTTTGACCCATCATCTTACATTTGCTATTTACTGCTTGCTTGGATCAAGGTCTTATTTTGACAAAGCTTAGTCCTGCTCCCACTGAAGTCCACAGCAAACCTTCAATGGAAACAGAAGCAAGCCTTCACAGCCCCAGGCTCTCAGAACCTGAGACAGTCTGATTGTTCTCTTCTGCCCTGCTCATGTCCCCTCCACTTTAAACAGATGAAATCCATATCTGAATGAGAAAGATCATCATCTATCATCCTTCAGAGATTAGATCACCAACTCATACGTTTAATCCTGCCACTTGGCCAGGCTTCAGTGAAGACTCAGCAGGAGAGAGCTCCTTTAACAACCAAACTTACAAAATTCTTAGCAAAGAAGCGTCTCTTTGCTTTGTGTAATTAATTCCTTGACCGCTACAGAAGGATACACTCTGAGTGAAAACACACTCCCAGACTGTAATGATTATGCTAATCTAGCGAAGAGAAAAGATGCATTGTGTATTAATCAAAGACCTGAGCTCAAATTCTCATTGTTCTTGGACTAAGTGATCAATATACTGACACTAACTTGCCACAAGTACGGAAGGACTCTACTGGGATTTTACATTTATCCTGTGCTTGTGAATGAAATGCAGCTAATGAAGGTTCAGCATATGAGCAAGTTAGAAGGAGCATGTTAGGGAAAAACTGCATTGTCAGAAGTACAAAGTAGACAGCCAAACTGGTCTGTCACCTCCACTCTCTGTAGAGTATCATGGACTCTAAAACCCACAGGAGATTAATCAGACATCTTTGGGGAAGGGTCTTTCTTCATATTCCTAAAAAGCCTGTGGACACCATTTCTAGAAGCATAGATACATATTCCCCTTCTTCTAGGTACCGTAACTTGTATTCCCAGAATTCCAGCATTATTCTCTACTACCTGACAGCAACACAAAGCACGAAGTATGATGTACCCGTCAGGCACTAAATGCAGCACTGCTCAGGTAGGCAGTGCGGGTGCCTGCGATGACCTCCTGTGTTGTCACTCCAGGGTAGTAAAGCATTGCTGCTGTATGCCATCCTCTCCGGCTGGCCTTATGCAACCAGCTGGCTGCACCAGGCACTCCAAATACGCTGTTAACAACCAATACATATACAAACATAAGACGGAAAAATGAAACACAAAAAAGACGAGGGTACTAGTTCTAAAGCATGATGCCTGATTTTGCTTTGGCTTCATAAAATTAATTTCAAACTCCCAAATCCTAACGTGGCATTTGAATACCACATCTTACATTACGTAAGCCATAACCGTTTTCCACTGCCACACTATAAAAATTCTACACATTTCTCCTGTAAAGTTAGACCTTGACTCCAAAAGACTTACTGTTCCATGCTGTTTTCACAGCACTTAGCACAGTTTTTCTTGCAATATAAAATACCATGTCATTCCCCTATTTCTTTCTCTTCAGCTGCATGGTGTCTGTAGTACCACCTAATGCATCATTTCTCTGTTACCAGCACATCTGATGGCTACTTGTCCAGGACAGAAGGCAAGTTCTGTTGCGAGAGCTAAGCAATCTACTGCAACTGAGAAGGAAACAAAACACTTTTCACTATCACCTTTTGCCAGCAGGTCAAGGAAGGACACCGAGGGCATTTGCAAAGCGTGAAAGCTTCCATTAGGCAAAGGAAAGAATGCTGCGAAAAAACCCTTTACTACTGGAAAAGGAGGTGAGAATTAAGAAGCTTGCATGAATGAGAAAATATATTACTGCAAAACCAAAAGGAGTTATTTCCAACAACAGAATATAAAGAAGTGACCGAGCATCAGTTATTTTAGTTTTCCTTTCCGGTGGTTGAAATAAAGTACAAATCATTTCACGAGATTATTATGAAAAGAAGCAAAAATCTATCTCAGCTGTTTGTGACTTGAATTTAACACAGGCATGCCCAATTTCCCTGTATCAAGGTTTTTAGTCAGAATATATCTGCAAGAAACAGTTAAAGTGATTTAGGGAACCACCTCTGAAAAACAGCTCTGATCCCTGGCATTTTGCATTGAAGGGATTGTGTCCTCTTACTTCAAACTGTTTCAACTAACGTTAGGGCAATTTTGCAGTTTGGTAGGATAGTCACTTTATAGGTTGAGGTTAAAAATACCTGTAACTTGCCCATGGGCTATAGTACAGGCACATGTGTGGGAGCCTGAGGACATCAGACCTCCTGGGACTGCTCTGGCAATGGGCACTGTCTGTGCACATACTCTGCCTGAAGCGGGCCACAGAGCACAGGAAGCAGATATTCTGATTTTCGGGATCACGCGGTTTTCACAACCCCATTCTTCACTGTAAATTCTTACCTGCAGAGTAGTGGTACAGAGGAGAATACAGAGTTTGATCTTTATTTCTTCTTCTTGCCTGCCAACTTTCATAAATTTCTTCATGCCCTCAATCTTAATTTTCTGGGCTCATAGCCTAGGTTTCCAATTATCTTCTGATAATTACTGCAGGTCAGTACTACAAGTTCAATGGAGTCTTAAAATCTAAAATTATACAGTCTGTTTTCCTCCACGAATCCTTCTGTTTATCTCAGTGCTAAAAATGAGACTTGGACTTGCAATTGGAAGGAAAACAGTAATGGCACTGACTGATAATGAAGGAGGCAAGAGAAAGTGCAAGAACTATGGAAGAATTCCCTTATGGAGTGTCATGAGAGAAACATTTATTCAGTCACTGGAGAAGAAAATGAAGGGGTAGGAGAAAGCAGCATTTGAAAAGGACCAGTCGGATTTAGACCGGAATGAATACAATAGCTATTCCCAAGACTGATGTCAAAGAAGCGTAAAACATAACTGAAACTGCTACAATAATTCCACAGGCTCCAGATGAGATTTTGCTAGTGCCTTTCTGTCACAAGAAGATAAAAAAGGTGCGAGAATGTGTAGTTTCTCTGACAAATTGATCAACCTAGCAGCAAACATCTGCAGCAAATTGAAGACCATACACAAGAAGCGGAGGGAATGGTGCAGTGTAGGAAGACTAGGACAGTTATGTTTCTCAGGCTGAAGGCACAAACAAGAATGTACTCATTAGGGGAAAAAGTCATGGGCTTTAGCACTCCCCAGTATGAACTAAAACACCAGAAAAGTCCTGTTACACCAAATAACATCCTGCAATGCTCTTTGCATTTTGGGGGGAATTGTTCTTCATCCCTTGATCTTCACTGTCTCCCAACAACCTTCTAGATAAGTCCTTATGGCCTGCAAAGCCTAAGGTTTGCAAAGGTAATGACATGAGAGATTATCCTGTGACCTATGGCAACAGCTAAAATCATCCGAGGTCTGGGAATGCTCCTCCCCGCACCTGAAGTCAGTTACTATCAGGACATCGCTGTGAGGGATCTTCGGTTTTGAATTCCCTGTTCCCCATTTAGACTGCCAAAGCCCAGACTTGTCAGCACTGAGAGTATGCTGCCAAATCTCTAAGGCTGCTGAAAAGAGAACAGTTGAAAAGAATCTCCTCATGAACCAGCCTTTTTATTATTATTGATGCAATTTGATTATTTGATCAGAACCTATAATGCATACAAAGACATTCTAAACATCAAGATGATAAATACTATCGCAAAGGTCCGCTATATATAGTATTCTCCACATACAAGTATTTCTCTTTTTTCAGGGTCTGATTCAAACCAAATGCATCATTCTGATAGGAATAGATGAAAGGAGCATATGACTGCATAGAAACAGAAAAAACCCCAAGCAAATAAATGCTTCAGCGGTGATTATTGTACCATTACTCTGATCCATTGCTACTCAGATAGAGAGCCTAAATAAAAAAGCAAGAAAAGGCCCAGCTGATGCTGCTATATGTATTTTAAACTACTGCAGCAGAAACAGCAGGGAACATTTACAGCAATATCCAAACTTATGACAGGACAAAGGGAAAAAAATAAAAGGTAACAGCAGCAGCAAGCAGCCATGTAAGGCCCACAGGTCTTAGGAGTTCACCTCAGTTAGCATTTCATCCATTGTACAAATGATGCAGTAGCAAAAGCAAAGAGAAAGGAGCACTGACATACCACTCAAAATACCAATCTGCTGGACAGCATTTGGGAAATACCATTTTAATTCTCAAGGGATTTGGCAGTGATATTTGCTTTGTATGTTTTCCAGCCTGAAATTGGACCCATTACATTCAGTCTGAATTCTGGACCTGGAGAAGGTGGTTCATTTCAAAAGACACCAAATCCACAGAAACCTACAAGGGTGCAAACAGGAGCACATGAAGGGAACCTGCACTTGGATGCAGGTGGGCCACAAACTTTAAAGCAAACTAGACAAAAAATGTAAGAAAATCTGCAAAGAACAACGATTCACATGATTTGAAAAGTTCATATGCACTGCCCTGTTGTTGAGCATTTATTAAATGATGACGGAACTGCCTGGTTTTTTTAGCTGCAAAGAAGGGATCTTGCCAATTTTCTCACAAATGGTACCACCATGTGCATCTTCCACAGGCTAAAAATGCTAAATATCTTTATTGCCAAAAGGTTCCAAAGTGAAGAGTGGTGAATGTTTCTTTTATATGAAGATATGGCACATCTCAGAATACACTGAAAAGCTGCCTTAGCCTCGTGGTCTCTTCACTCAAAACGCCACCATAGCATGGAATACAGTTTTTCTTAGGGACCTCAGCAACAGTTATTCTCAAGTCAGTGGGCAGCTAGCAATAGAGGTTCAAATGTCTTGCCCTGGCTCCCTACACAGACCTACAAACCAGGACTAGTACTGGACAGGGCCCAGAAAAGACCAAAGAAACCCATGCTTCAGGGGGAACTTCATCTCAGCTGGAGGTCAAACTTCATGGAATTTAGAGAAAAGAACTTGAAAAAGTAGGATTATGTCTGATTCTGTGTGTTCTTGGCAAGTCAGCTTGGAAGTTCTGAAGAATCCATTTATTTTGACTGTTCCAATTTTCATGTCCCATCCTAACAGAAGAGACTAGCCAACAGTCGCTTTCACCAATCGATCTCATCACAACCGCTGCCCACCATTTGCCACTTACCAATGTTAAGGAGCTTAAAATAAACCCCAAAGACTTGAAGGGGCAGAGACGTGATGAAGTATTTCTAAGATCTGTACCATCTGACAAAAAAACCCACTTCTGCATTTCAAGTGGCTTGTTGCATTATTAATACAGACACTCAAAACCTGGTGGGTTTCTTCAATAGTTTAGTAACATGAATTGTAACAGAAATAAATATAAACACATTTTTATGATGCCTTTTTGTAAGAAGCTTTTTATGTTGCCTTTATTATGTTGCTGTTTGAAATGGATTAGATAGCGTATTAATTGTAACATCATGGGATGGGATGTACTGAAGCTCCTAGAATTTTTTAATCACACAGTTGCTTTCATTATATCTTTGAGTTTTTTCCCTTACCCTATTCTTCTTTTCTATTCTTACCAGCCCCTGAGTTGCTCCTGTTGTCCAGCGATCAGGACAATCAGAATGTCACATTCCAACTTCATAGCAATAACTCAGCCACTAGCAAGTAATTATTTTTATGTGATAAATTGTACATTCTCATCTGAGAAGCGAGGAAGATGCTACATAAACAGCAAGTAAAACAGGTCCTTCTCTGAACAACTTGTATTCTAAGTAGACAAGGCAGTTTAAAAGGGAAGGGGTAAGCAGAGAACGGAAGTGATTTTCCAAAGGTTACAGACACCCAATGGGTACCCTGGACCCCAAATCACCATGATGAACCACTACATTCCCCAGCTTCCATAAAGAAGAGAACTCCAACAAGGTAAAATGATTGCGCTTCTGTAAAAGCATAAAAATACCTGACTAAAAAAATGGGACAGGAAATAATGCTTTACAAGGCCATTTAAAAAAATAAACCAGTACGATTAGAAGACCATTCCAAGCCATCAGTCATTTTCCTATTTTAAAGTCTATCAAACAGAGAAATCTCTGCCTCTGCAAAATAGACAGGGCATAATGCTCAATTTTATTGGAGAAGCCAATGTTCATGGATAGTTTTCTGAAGAGATTTTGTTTATTTTTTAAAACACAGAGCATGCTGTCAGGGCTGTAGTACAGGCTGGCTCAGTGGAAACCCATTAAAACCACTTTACTGGGCAGATGGTGTCAAAGAGTCAGAAGTATGTAACAGAGTCCTACTGTGCGCAAGTGTTCAGTATGCAAGAAATCATCTCTTATCAGACAACTGCTGCAGGGGAGACAGTCAACCACAAAGGAGAGAGTAGAGCACAGCTAGAGTCATGATAGCCTTACAACCGTTTGCCCAGTAATACGGAGAAGGGTATCAAAGAAGAGAACCTTAACTGATAAACCCGTAACAAACAAGGGAAGATCTTTGGAGAGCATCACATCAAGTTTTAAGCAACAATGCACTTCTTTTATTGTTATTCACTGAAGGTGCAACTGTGGTTTAATCCCAGACAGCAATTCAGTACCCCACAGCCGCTCACTCAACTCCCCCCAACTAACCAAACTCCTTTGCTCAGTTTGGGTTGGCTGTCTGACCTGTGTCCCCTCCCTGCTGCTTGTAGCAAGAAGTTTGGGAACACAGGGGCAGTATTAGAAGCTGAGAAAGCCCTTGAATTGGTACAAACACTGCTTAGCTAAAATTTTCCTTGTAGGAATTTGCCAGGCATAGAAAATAAAACTAGCTACCCAACGCGTACTACTAAATTTAAATTAACCAAACAAGACTGATGACATTAAGACAGAGATGGAAAACTCTGAAGGATCACTGCAAATATTTCAACCATAGGCATGTGCAAATCAGCACGGTTTTCTTTTCCTGAAGACAAATGGAATGACTCACAGTGGCTCAGTAGAAAATGGAGGATACGACTATGTTCTAATCCAGGATCTTTGATGAATGGATTGAAGGCTGGGTGGTATTATTTCTTTTCTTGTATTATGGGTTGGATTAATATTCAGAGATACTATTGGCTAGTTACCTCTGACACCTTTGAATTCCTCCTCTTGTACAATGAATTTACACAATGTATACTAAAGACATAAAAAGTACACTTTAAAAAAATATAACTAAAAAGGAAGCAAGTAACATTGAGGGCCAACAAAATTCAAGGTTCCGAGATCATTTAGCATTAGATGAGACTAAACTCTGACTCAGAGGACTTTTTAGCATGCAAGACATGCAGCCTCATCTGTGTGAATATCTAGACATCTGCCTTGCTCCTAAGCAAGAGCTCTGCAGACGGCCTGCTCAACAGTCTGCCTACCTTGGAAGCAAACAGATCCAAAGGCATGCTGCAGAGCATCCTGGTCCCGCTAGAGAGGCCAGTTCTGTTGCTTCTTGCCGATACTGTAAAGTTGTATACACCAGGAATGAAGAGTGTGTTGACATCTTCCCGCACCTCTGCTGGGTGTGCTCATTATCATTACCCCTTCAACTTTTTTTTCTACGCAACTAGCTAACTCATTTGTTTTGGTTTTTTACAGGATCTATGATATTCAATTTCCTTCCCCTTCTCATGTTTTACAGCCTACAGGGTCAATTTTAGGACGTTAATTGACCCTACTGTGCAGACGCAGTTAGGTGACTGGCAGACTACTCCTACGTTGCTTCACTGCACCACTACTCAATGTCGATTTAAGTGACCCTATGCTGCCATAGGGTCAATAGATTAGCAATATTGCAATAGATTAGCAACACTCAGACCACCAGTGGTTGTGTCTGAAGTGCTGAGGCAATACCAAACAACTCACAGAAATACCTTAAATTACTATAGTTAGTCTCACTACAGTGGCTTTTTTTCACCCTTTTAAGGACAGCAGCCATCTAACTTTTTGAAAGAAATCCAGACCGTCTTGCACAGCATTGTCATAAAGGCCTTTGTTTACAACCAAACACAAATTGGGATGCACTCTGAAAGCATCCTTCTTACTTCCATTTCCTTCCTTTGTCTTTTCCTAGCTTGCACACATAAGGTTTCTGGCACTGGTTTCACAACAGTGCTCAGATGTTCTGTGAATCACACTGGTGTGCAGGCCACAGCCTGAAAAATACAACGCCCGAAAACTGTCTACGCTCTGAATTAAAGCCTGCTACAGGCAACAAAACCCCATACACCAGCTGTAATGGGCTCTGGATCACACCCACTGTGGATCAATAGATACGGTATCTTGTATCGCAGAGCTGGAAGTTATTCTCTAGGTCGAGTTGAGTTTACACTACTGAAGTATGGAGCGGCAGCTACTACCTAGGCTGCCCATCTTTGGATGATGAAGACTTTCAATCCATGAGCTATGTGGGGCCATCAGAATAACACCTTACACTGGAATTAAGTCTACTCAATTAAAGAAGAGATCAAGGACCTGAAGAAGCCAATCCTCATCCTACAGTTAATTTTCCCCTCATGGAGGAGGTTGAAGTAGCCTAACATCCTCAAATATGTACTTTAAACCTGTTCATCATAATTAGTGATATCTAAATGTCTCTGAACTATTTAAAATCCACTTCATTTTGAACTGCCATTAATAATGCAGCAGGCAATATTACAAAGACTGGTGAAAATCAAGTAATTTAATGTACCACTTTATAAACCAAACCTGCGATGAATCTCAGCTGCCTCTCCAGCTTCTCTGCAATCAATCTGTCGAGAGTCGTGTTTATGTATCCTGGGACCTGTGACAGACTTGGCATCCACAACCACCTCAGGAGGTTGATTTAATGTGATACACCATGACAAATCAGATTATCTTTTGAGTCTCTCTTTTATTAAATAAAACTGATCCTTATTGAATAAAGCTGCTTTTATTAATATCTAAAACATGGGTTGGTGTCACTGAGCCCACCGGTGCTATGGAACTAATAAAAGACAGAACTAAAAAATGGGAACATTACAAGGAAATATCAGAAACCAAATTACATTAAGCCAGTATTGCAGCTGACAAACAAAACCTGGGTCTAGCTGTAGACTTTTTTTTTATCTTAGTCCAAATTTATTATTTTGGCTGAAAGGAATGAGAGTGGGGCTTCCCCCAGAAGTACACTGTGGCAAGAACCACAGACAGAACAAAAAAGCGCAATGTAGTTTCTGTTTCCCTTGTGTAATGTCTCAAACGACTGTCTCAGCTGCACTGGATTTACAAAGCACAAAAACTTCTGTTTTACAGACACAGCCTCAATCCTAAGCTGCAAAAATTTCCTTTATATTGTGGGGTTCAGAAAACTTTTTGGGGTTCTGCACACAGGCAAAGCTTACAGGAAAAACTCCTACTGACTACACATGTACTTCATGCTCATCTGAAACCAGCAGGCAGTGAGTTTTCTATGTAAATCCATGGCACAGCTAGAGCAGCGGGTGTCTACAAGGAGTCTCTCCACAAGTAGTATCAGCACCGTTACTTTGAGAAAAAGAATGTGTCCCCATCATCACAATCAAAATCTGTCAACATGAACTGAAATTCAAACCTGAACTAGCCACCTCCACAGAAGAAAAAAAAAGAATATATCTCTTAAATCAAATAAAATAACCTTCAACTTTAATCCCATATGCAGCACCATTTTCCATTACTAATATACTACCAGTGTTCCAGAGTCACGAACTCCAAAGCAGCACTGAAACACAGGTTGTTGCATTCCTCAGTTTTTCAGTTCCTATGTTTCTACTCAATATTAAGTCCAGAGTGCAATTCAGTGGGGAATATATGCACATAAAGATCTTCAGCAATGGCCCACGGCCTTCTGGATGATGGACCATAACTCACAAGCTCAGATGTGTAGTTCTGTAGTACACCACTACCCCCACTGAAGCCAGTGGATGCACAGAAAAGCGGCTTCCGATACAACTCACCAAGATATAATCTGCTGAAATCATCAGTGAAGTAATTCAGCAGTGTGGACAGAATGTCACATTCTGAGACTAAGTATCATCATGGAACCAGTAAAATTGTGTAGAAAAGGCAAAGATAAAGTTTGTCCATAATAAGATAAAAAAATCTATAGTATAAGGTTCAATGGAAATCTAGAGGGTTCAAAGAATACTGTAACATGGATAATTCCAAAGGAAACAGAAGCAATTTAAATCCAAATATCCAGATACTTCTCTCCTGTAATGTAACCAAAACTAAATGTTTGGAGGGTTTGATTTCTGGGAGATTTCCTGCACACATTTTCCTATAACAGGAGATTACACTGCCAATGCAGCATCCACATCTCTAGCCCATGGGGAATGCTCTTAGGGGGGCACAAGGTAATCCTGCCTAATACGGTTGCCAAGCCTCCGCATTTATAAAAACTGAGAGAAGAAAATCAAATCAGTAGCTGTGTGGTCTGAGATCACATTAGAAAGCAACCTGCAGAAGATTTCAGGCCAGGATGACAGAGAGGACCACGGAATGCTCAGCAGAATGAAGGCAGGAAAAGTAACTAAAATATTCACTTGATTTGTTACTGTCAATTTAGACCTGAAATTTGAAATCAATTAAACCAAGGTTTTTATCTGACAACAAACATTCATAATGCAAAAGGCTCTTCAATCCTAAATCTCACAATATACATCCTAGAAATTGTTCAGCGTCTTACAGGAGATGCTCAGTTCATTACAGCCTTAAGCCAAGCACTGAACCCGGTGTTCAAGTAAAGTACTAGAGTTTTTAGTCTACTCCAATGAAGCTAATGAGAGGTTTTCCCCTTAAACAAGGGAAAAAAATGCCCACATTACGGTGCCTGTTGTATGAGGCTGTGTTTTCATTAACATCAACTAGACGTAGTTATTTTTTAATTGTAAATTTCTGAAGAATTTTTTTCCATAGTCAATAAAGAGCAAAATGCCCAGCTGACTGAGGATCAGCACAATGACTCAAGGAAAGTCCTAGTTGAAGACAAAGCTGAGAAAGGCAACTGCCCCCATAACTACAATTACAGAGCCTTATAATCTTTGTCTATGTATGTATGTACACACACATACATAGAATTAGACCAACAATACACTGAAATACATGGATTATATCAGAGACAAACTGTTCTGATAAGAATTTAATTATTGAAAACAACATTTCATTTCTCAGGCTGGAGTTTCTGCAGGTAGAAGATAAAAGCAAGGCAAAACTGCAATAGCATTCGCAAATCTTCAACATTATTACCTGAAAGATTTGGAAACTATGCAGTAAAAAGGTGTGTTGCCATGGTTCTGAGTAATCAGCAACAGACCTAGACACAACAGACACCTGACTGCTGTTGCATGTTATAAGATTTTTTTCTCTCTTTAGAAAAAACTTGTCATCACAGGATAAACAAGTTTTTCTGTTAGCAACAGAAAGGCATCAAAAAACAATGTCCTGTAGTAGTAAGCAAGTCTGATCAGATTTTGCTTTTTATCTTCTTACAGGGCAGGGGGGGATCAGCATTTTAGACTGTCAGGTTTATACTGTAAATTGCTAGAATACTCTGGCCTTTTCAGGGTGCACTAAGGCATAGCAGTGCACGTGGAGCCTGTTACCAAGTACATTCAATACAGATTTCTGTATTACTAAGCAGCAGAGCCCCAGCAATCACACAGTAGCATGCTGGATATCCAAAGTGCAAAATAAACAGCACAGACAATACCAGTAATTCTAACAGGATCTCATGTATCTGGTTTCAAGACATATCAGACGTAATGAGTCTTCACAATCACTCATTAGTTTTTATAGCATTTTTTTCTGCCTATGTTTATCTTACAGAGGAGACGTAAGTAACATTCAAGAATAAAATCATATATGAATGTTGTAATTGCTGAACTAGCAATAAAACAAACACTAGACTCTGTAGGGCTGAACCACCACTTACACTCCAATCTCAGAATAAACTGCAATCTCAGTCAAACACTATGCTAAGGCTGCCAACTGAAACACATCAAAAAATGGGAGATGAAGTTACTGTTCTTACAGTATTGTTAGTTTGTCCAAAGTACCGATATTGCTTATAATAAAATACATCATTTACAACCTAGCTAGGAAATCAAAAGCTACTGGTGTGCAATGTGAATGAAGCAATCTTCTGAAAAGATTCAGACTTCTAATCCCTGCTGCTAATGCATTTCCAATTGCAACTTTAAAACTGTACTTCTGTAGGCGCTGCATTTAGGTAACATTTGAGGAGACCTATAATTTCATTCCTTTCTTTCTTAATCTGTTCTAAGGAAAAAAAGAAGTGAATTAGATACAGGGAACCACCACAGAAATAACCACCTGTGTATTTTGCCCTGTGTCAGGAAGTTCAGTTCTGGATACAAAGTAATTAGTTTAAAAAAAAAAAAATCACTTAAGAAAACAGAAAAGCGCCTGTATCTGAAAGTCTAAGGTGTTAAGAGTAGCTATTGTCTCTTTAAAATAATGACATTCATCACTGTGCTTGTAAAATCATACATTAAATGCCTATGCTATTGTCATCTCGGAAGACTAACTACGTGTGAACTTTTAATTTTGTTTTCCTGCCAAAACATAGCTGTTGATGCACCGGGTCTTCTCAGTAGAAATGTGTATTTCTCCTAATTTCTATTCCACAGGAATGCTTAGAATCATCTAAATTAACTATTGCAAAAATGCATCCACCTTTTGGCTGAGGCTATCAATGAAAACTTTATGTTCAAAGAAGGATTTAAATGCACTGAGAAATGTGTGTATTGTCTGTAGGCTGGTTTTCTGATTCTTACTGTAAACACACTCAAAGCACAAAAAGAGAACACTGAATCGTCTGAAGTCATGCTTTCAGGGCATTCAAACTCTATTCAGCACGCATAATATCAGAGACCTGGTTCAGGCTCTCATCACAGCTTTTAAACATTTCAGCAAGTACATATTTCTCTGGTCCGGTACAACATTGCTAGCCAGTCTCAGAGACAGCATTTGTAATTTGAGAAATTACATAGAAGACAAAGATGGGGCAGCTAACTCCAACAGCTTGTACCCCTGAAGATTTCAAACTGCCAAATAACAAACCCTTCACAATCCAAAGCTGGCTGGATACCAGCTGAGCTCGTCACCAGCATTGACTACATGACCAAAAGTGTTGGAGGCAGGTAACAAATTCCTCAGTACATGGGAGGACTCTTTGTCATGGTCGACCAAGAAAAAAATCCTGCCACTCAGGATTTCCTGTCACAATATCTTTGGTTTTGACTAGCACATGACTACCCCCAAGTCCTTCAGTCATGAATTGTGGGTATCAACATTCAAGGCATTAGAGAGAAGGTACAGAAGCTGCGTATGCAAAATAAACAAGAAACCAGATGCAATGATACAGACAGAAGAGATTGAGCCTTACCTTTGGAAAAAACTGCTGCCAGGCTCAAGAGGAGAGGTGACAACAGATGCCCCATATTGCTAATCCCAGAAGTGCATATCCCAGGGTTTGTGAAGAAGTTAGGGCTCAGTTTCACACACTTCGTAATAAAAATAAAAATCAGTCAGCTGGAGAGGCTTCATTTTCCGAAAAGGTCATCTGGAGATCGAAAAAGGCATTTCCTTCGGAGAGAAGACTTACTTTTTTAGCTTTAACCCTCCTCTTTCCTCTCGCCTTTCTTCAAAGCAGATGGTGCTCTGCAAGAAAACCCCTCTCTTCTCAATAGATAAACAGGGAGCAATTCTGGTTTGAATCTCCGGCAGGCAAGCCCCCGACCGCGACGCGCC
>NW_010260901.1:0-2667 GCF_000690775.1 Eurypyga helias
CCAAAACCCCACAAAAACAATCTAGGAAGAAGCCAGGGACAGCTGGTTACAGTCGGAATCAACCTATTTTTTTCCTAATTCTGTACTACTTGTACCACAATTTAAACCACTTACTATTGCTATATCCCCAAGACCCTTTTCCCCAAGGCTCTTGAAAATTCTCCATCTAGTTGATAAATAATACTAAAAGTTTTAGAGACAATGAATGTGAAGATTATCAAATTACGGTAGTATAAAATATTTTCTTCTGCTAACAAATATTTAAATTTGTTTTAAATATACTATTTCCATGAACCTGCCATTTGAGTTAATTACTTTACTGTAAATGCACCTCTTAAATAATTGCTAAACCTCAAGAAATGCTTTCAATAATTGACTGAGTTTTCATAAGGAAAAATGGTGTTATTAAATCCAAATTAAATGCACATTTGAGACACTTAACTTAGAGTGCTAACATAGCAAGCATTTTCATACTGTATGAGAAATAACTTTGGAAATTAATGGCAGGAAACAGTCACTCAACAGTCATCTACAATCATCCCTTTCCCTGTTTTTTTTATAACTCCCACATATATTAGAACATTTGTAATGAAAGCACCAAAACTTAGTAAGCGATTTCAAGTCTAAGGTGCACAGCACCCACATTTTTCATGGCAGGCATTTCGTAAACCCAAACCAGCTGGCCAGATTAGCAGGATTAGCAGGATCTGGGCTAGTTATTGTTTGAGGGGTTCGTTCCATCAAGAATGGGGCATAATGGGGCAGCGGAGGGCACGCACATCCCGCCAAGGAGAGGCTGCTTGTTTCCCAGGAGGACTGAGGAGCCACAGACCTGTCCCTTCGGTACCCGGGTGGTTTCCATGGGCAGAGGTGCCAGAAGCCACCAGTCCCACCCACGCCTGGGTAAGCGCTGGGGCAAGTCCTGCCTTTCATCCCTGCTTGTTCCTCAAGTTTCTTAGAGAATCACTGCTTTAGGAAAACTTTAAATTGTAACTCGGATCACCTGAAGCAGAACACCAATTTTCTCCCTCCAGATCTACTTTGGCATCCTATATTTCTCATACCCTGACATGCAATGTTCATCTTACCTAAGTCTCCCTTTACGCATCCCTGTTCCCTTCGTTGCCCTTGGCCTTTCAAGCACACAGCATTTTACTTCGGAGGTGTTAACCCTTTCAGGCAGAGCTGTAAGATACCAGCCTGAGAAGGTAGCATCACAGTGTTTTCCAGATCAGGCTTAATAAAAGGTCTGTGTGCTATCAAAGACAGAATATTTGATTCCACGAAGAAATACGGATGTTAGCACTAGAGGGAGGTATTTCCCCATGTACCTTTGATTCAGAGCCGCTGAAAAACAGCACAATCTAGCAGCAAAGGGTATCGGTAATATTAAACTACATTAATCAACTGCAATTAATAAGAGTGAGCTGCAACTCATTGCAATCAGCTCCCATCAGTTGCAAGTGATAAAGATAATACCAAGCAACAGATAATGAACTGATATTTAAACTGAATTACATTATTTAATGTATAGAAAGTTTCACAGTGTCTTAGAGCAGATTGTTTACATATTTATTCCAATGAGCCAAAGAACTTGGAGCGAGATCCAGGCCGTGGAATATACCAGCATCGATTGCCTGGAGGGGACTAAACCGTCCTAATTCTGCAGAGTAGCAGCACCCATCTCAGTTTTGCTGAAGACATATTGGGATTTAGAAGTTGCAGTGATTTGCTATACACGCTAATTACATCGCTACAATGTGGTGGGAACGACTTGCGCAGCCTCTGCCAACGCTCGGTGTCTGTGTGTTGCTGACATAGACGAGAAGGGCGTTTTAATGCCTCTCTTCACAGTCTGGAAGAAACTCTTCCTAAAAATCTGTAACCTCAAGGGGGGGTAAAAAAAGTCCATCAGCTTGTTCCTGTGCCTACCCGAGTCTGGCACACAGCTTTCCCACAGCTTGCTATTTCAGAAAACGCCCATAATTATGGGAGGGAAGGGGAAAAAAAAAAAAAAAAAGGAGAAAAAGGAGATATGGACTAATTACAGCAATTTGAAGTCAGCCAGAAGAGGGTGAGGAGCTGGTGGGGGCGGGCTGGCGGTGGGGATGCGCTGGGACCCCGCGGCCGGATGCCGCATCCTCATCCCGCATCCCCATCCCGCATCCTCATCCCGCATCCCCGCCCGGCCGGAACCTTCCGCCGCCGGTTGCTAGATGGAGCTGCAGCCCCAGGAATGCGGCCGGCGGGGGCTGCAGGGCACAGCCCCCCCAGCTGTCCTTCAGGACTGCTTTTATGAAAATAAATGGAGGCAATGAAGAAATATCATTATAGGGCAAAAGCACTGGATGCTATGAAAAGTTAAATAACACTTTTTCTTCAATGCCTGTGCACTGCTTGACAGGAGACAGGCTCTGTCCTGTGCAACACCCGGTCAAATCCCACCAGCCTCAAGCCCCTCCGGACCCACAGCGGGAAGGGGGGCACAAAGCGGAGGATGAACCTCAGGGACCAGGAGCCACTGGGAGTGTAGTTGGTCATAAACCCACTAATTCGGCTGCTGAAGTATCCTGAGAAGTGGTTAAACCATTAGGTTAAACCATATGAAAATGTGGTGGGGAATAAGGAGCCAGCACCTGATGAAATCCCAGCAGGAGATGGTCCGTG
>NW_010260901.1:2789-10660 GCF_000690775.1 Eurypyga helias
CCCATGGCAGGGGGGTTGGAACTAGATGATCTTTAAGGTCCCTCCCAACCCAAACCATTCCATGAATCTATGATTCTATGAATGAAGAAGGCTGGCCAGGAAGGCTGGGATGGAGAAGCTGTGCAGGTAACAGCAAATGTGAAGGGTCTGGTGGCTGAAGGAAGCAAAGGAATGCTGGGAAGCGTGCTCAGGGTGACAAGGGGATGGCTACGCAGACCAGCAGGTACTCTGGAGGAAGGCAGTCCTGGGTGGGAGACGCTGCCTGCTCCGGGTCCCATTCCCACAGCCGTGCTGACCAGCACACACCCCGACTCTGAAGGAGATTGGGAATGTGGGCCCAGTGTCAGTAACCACTCAGCTCACAAACGAAGTAATTAAAGATCAGACTCTCCGAGCATCGTGCAGGCACAATTCCCTGGAGCCGTGGGCTGCAGCCTGTGACAATAGCGTGGTGCCACCTCACTAACCTGTGACACCAGACAGGCACATCGATCGGCCGATCTCCAATACAAATAGTGTGAGAGGGGGAGAAAAACTAAGGCTCTAAAAATATGCAGATACCAGTAAATTAATAATGACACATGGCTGCGGCAGGGCTAGAACTGACAAAGAAGAAATGCAAGTGCCGCTCCTTGATCATTAATATTAATTTATTAATAAAGTGCCTTTAGATCAAACATACTACATGCTACTATGTCTATCCACTTCTGGTTTTCCACCAAGTTGCTAGTGGGTGTTCTTGCCCATCTCAGCCACAGTGTGGATCAGGTATGGTAAGGATCTAACCTTTGAGTGGATGTATCTGCCGTACACAACGGTTAATTTTACTGGCCTGGTGCCTACGCTCCTAGCACTGTGTTTAATGTGCCTTTGCTTTCTTCATCTATTCAAGTTCATTCACTCAAACGCCAAACTGAATCAAAACTATGTTTCTTGCAAACGATTACATATTTCCTAGGAAATCGCATCCTGGATCCACCCTGCTGAGAGTCGGCTCGAGTGACGACAACCGGCTTGCGCCAAACGCAGCAGATGAATAAACATCGCTGGCCTGGGGTTCACCAGGGGACAGACTCACACCTACCTGGCTACACATTCCTGATCCACAGGCAGCTGAACTGCATTTGGCAAGGGGGAAGACCTGTTAGCCTTTGTCAACCTTCTTGGGGTTAGTTAATAGCAGGAATTAACAAAAAAATCGCGGGGAAGTAAAGGTTCTGGTTTGCGAAACAGCTGCAGAATTGAACCAAGTCCAAACCTGTAGGAAAGATTGATGCTCACATAAACAATTACAGCTGTAGCTTAAGTGTTCCGTGATAAGCAATGGTACATATCAGCCTTTCACTTGCTGTTTCTGTAATAAAGTTGTTACAGCTACATTAATTAATCTAAGGGCACTTCTAAGCATCGTTTTATCCATCCACCCCTCTGAGGAAGCAGTACCTCTGGAGTTCTTAATAAAATAATAAATAATAGCAATATAAACTCTTCGACTGTTTCCAGCTCCTCCAAGACAGCTAAAAGAAGTCGCCGTAGCCCCCACAATCCGGCTGCGTCCTCGCCCTGACCTCGGGATAGATTAATAGAGCCTATGATTTATTCCTTCCAAGAATATTCTTTTCAATAACACTGCCGCGCACGCCGCTGGTGCCGCTTTGCGAGGGTTTTGATGCATCTGCATCGCTCCTGTGAAGGCGATTTGCACCATGTTCACTGACAGAGCTCATCGGCAGCGCGTGGGCACACGCGAGTGGCAGAAGTTGGACGCGGCTCGTGAACTGTTAGTATTTATAGGACTCATCAGGATTTTAAAATTTATTTTGGTGTTAAAGGGAATATTTTTCCAACAGAAAAATGCCATCTGGGTGAAATCAAAGTCCCTTGTAGGGCCCTGCTGCTCTTTGTGTCCTCTTTCTGACAAAACCCGGGCAGAATTCCCAGGAACCCACCCAAGCCATGCTGCTCAGCCCCTAGCATCACCCCACGTTTCCTGTATCCCGTACGTGGGGCCGTGGTGGCACCCGAAATGCCCAGCTGGGTAGAACCAGGCCTTGTAAGAAGGCCCCAACACCAAAACCACCAAATAACTTCCTTTGTTCCATGTGGAAAAGTGTTTGGATGTAAAAGCCTTGCTGAGATGGGCGACAAGTTTCAGCCTTGCTGGAATGATTGCTTCACATGCTACGGATTTAGGAAAAAACAAACCCCCCAAAAAACCCCACACACCTCCAAAAATCACCAAACCCGATGCTGTTTGTTCACATTTTTGAGACACATCAGTATCAGAACTTCTTTCAAAAGAATACAATTGAAAAAATGAATGAAAGCTTGGGTTTCCAATCACACCCGTGTACTGGAAGCTCAGCCACAGCCCAGTTCCCAAACTCTGGGTCAGATTAAGGAGGTGGCTTGTGCTGCCCGTGGTACCACAAAAGCCTTGCTCCTGGCCGTGGGTACGCCTGCGTTAGATGGGAGGCTACACTGTGTCATCATCATTAAACAGGCTTAGTTATAGGTTATTATTTAAAAAATCATTAATAAGTGGCAATGGGTAAGTCCCTGGGCTGTGTTCGTGCACCGCTCGCTCCTGCTCCTCCCTGCCCTCTTGCTGGCACCCGTGGAAGATTTTTTCTTTCATTTCCATGGCAAATGCCAGGCGGGATTTGCAGGGCTCATTTTCAATGAGCAATGATTCTCCAGACTGCATCCTGCATGAGCATCCCTGGCAGCGGCTCGGTGCCGGAGGTGCAACCCTCCTCCCTAGTGCCTGCAACACCCTGAATGGGAACACACCGAGCGGTGCTGAGGGCAGAGGTAGGTGCTGAGTGATCCCCCCAGCAGCGGGTTAGTCCCAGGGAAGAGCTGTGCTCTGCTGGGGTGCACACCAAAACCATTCGCCGATGGTAATGCCTCCATCCACCGCACCAACCACGGGCAAAGCCTAGAGTTCAAAAATGTAACCAGTGGCTGCCTGCTTTTGCCTAAATTCTCCTGAACTTAAGATAAGGATCCTGTCATGCTTTAACAAGCATCGTATTTTATCCTCCAGAATAACAAGGGTGATGCACTGGTGTCTCTGCTGCTGTCCCTGGCAGCTCTGGGTGCCCAACAGGCTCATTTCACCCCCCCATTGATACCCCTCCAGGAGGAGCTGACCCCTGAGGGGATGCAAAGGGGTGGGTGTTAAGGATCCTCCTCACTGGAGGGGCCAGAATCTTCTCCATCCCCAAAACTATGTCATTCGGAACTTGTTTTCCAGCTCTGTGAAGCCTGGATGCTTTCTTTTATAGATAGTACAGTGAGAGCAAAGAAAAAATAAATGGGGAGGGAGGGTGAATCAGAATATTTAAACATTTTTAAAAGCAATTAAAAATATAAACTAAAGTTGCGTGTCCCTGTGCTGCTCCTGGGCTCCTTGGCAGTTAGGTCTGCTGGCCTTCTCCTTATTCCCAATGCTAATTCCTCCCTTCCAGTCCCAAATAAATCATCTGGCAAACAGCAGTGGCGCTGGCATGGGAGTACTGCACACGCAGGGAAAAGTAAGAGCGTCCACCCAAATTACACTTAAACCATTGTTTCGCCTCCTTTTGAGGCTCCTAATTCGAGAGAATTCCTTCGGGTACCCACTGACCCATAAAGGCAGAACATTTCAATATGAACTGTTAATATATGCTCCCTCCCAGTGGGAGCCTCATCCCAAAAAAACAGCTCTTTGGAAAGTTTTTGGTGGGTTGTTTCCCAGCTCAGAGGAGCACAGCCGGGGCCGGTCAGGGCACGGACGCTGCCCTTTTTGGGGAGCACCCGGGGAGACTCGGCGGAGCACGGGGCGCAGGCAGACGAGCATCCTCACGGGGCTCCTGGCCGGGCAGGGGTCCCGGGTCCCCCAGCGCTAGATGGCATTGTCAGACCGGCCTGCTGCCCAGACCCAAATTAGTAGACACTTATCCCTCTTCCACTCCTCCTTTTATGTGATGAAACTGGTTACTTATAGCCTGCAGGATAAATTCTATAGGGTGCCTGACGCAGTCAGGGCTGTTTCTTCACAGGCTCTCTCTTCCCAGCTTTCACCTCAATCTGTCATACAGATTTGACACTGCATCGTTCCAACAGTGCTCAGAAATGACATGTATATAATGTGGAATATTGTGCACATTTACAGCCAGGATTTTTTTCCCCTTAAAACATTGCTTGCTATATTCTGGCAGTCGTTGTTCTGAAAATAAAATAAAAGGGGAAAAAAAAAAAAAGAAAAAGCAGAGGGTGCTTTTCTTTTCATGTATCAGTGACCATCTTAAAGAAAAACTTTTATTTAGATGCTAATGCTACGCAGGACACAGTGCATTTGATCCTGAGCAGAGGCTGTTCGTGCTTACAATTGTCCGGCAGTTCCATGCTAATTAAAGAGAAGACGAGGCAGCGCAACAGCACGCGCTTGGAGCGGGGTATTTTTATGATTCTGTTCCATTAATGCTCCATATTATAAATCAAATTAACTGGCATTTCTATTAAAAAAAAAAAATTTAAAACGAGTCCTTTTAATAGAGCAACAAGACCGGTTCGGTAAGTCTGAGAACCCTTTTCCTCGAGTGGATTAAACAGGGAATGGCAGCTTTGTTTTCTGGTGCTGCCTCTACAATCATCCTTTTCCTGCCCTATAATAATAATCAGGGACTAAGTTCAATTATTTCATTCAAGGAAACAAAACAAAAAGTCGCAATTACATTTGAATGGCTTCACAATTCCGTTTCAACCGGGGGCGAAACGTTGCTCTAATTCGACGGCTGGTTCAAAGCTGAATTTCAGCAGCATCGACAGCAATGCCTCCTCCCGCGCTACGTACATATGGCAAACACACAAATATGTGTACACACACGCCTGGGATGTATAGAAACACGCACAGGTGGCAGCAGGACCGACAATAACTGCAAATCCCTCCGAACCACATTCCCTGTGTTCGCAGGGTTTTTTGAAAGCAAGTTGCTTTGGCACCCGGGGAGCAGTTCAGCCCCGGTGCCCGTCTCGTGCTTTTCCTCAGGCTGCTGATTTATTGGGGGCCGCTTTTTCTTTTTCTCCCCCGCCTCGGCCAATATCTTTTGTGTTGCAGTTGGCGACGTTAACTCCCGCGGTCCTGCAGCACGAGCCCTTCCCCGGTCCCCGAGCAGATGCTTCGCATCGATACTTTGGGCTGTCAAAAACAGGACCGTGACTGGGGGCCGGGGGTGCTGCAGGGGGGTGAGGAGGGGATTAAGCCTTTGGAATAAACTTCTAAATGATGAACTGTGTGTTGGAAAGAAAGAGATTTCTCGTGAAGGCAAACACAGGCTGCGCACGTGAACTCGGCTCCCTTCACCAGCGCCCAAGCGCCTGCCACGGGGAGCGGATCCAGCCCAGCTCCAGGTGGGATGACCACGTCTGGAAAGAGAAAAATCCCTAAAAGCTAAGATTTATTGTCACTGTTAGAGAGCAGAAAGACGGAAAAAGGAGACTCACTTTTCTAATAATTGCAGTTCCTAGAAGAAATCAAGGTCCTTGTTCTGGTGGATTTTTGTGCCATTCCCAACGCGACTCGGAAGATCCCTGCAGAGCTCCCCAGGTTAGGAAGCTTTCAAAATGAAACGTGTTACTAAAAGCCCTCCTTTTAATCTTTATTTTTTAATACTCAGTGCAAAAATCACAGGAAAACCACGTGGTTTGGAATTGTCAGGCTTCCTCTGTGTGGTTTGCAAACAGAAATAGCAACAAGGTGGTCGCCCGACACCAGCACAGGCACGTCGCCGCTTCGGCTGGATTTAGCCGTGAAGAGCATCGTCTTTGCTCGCCATAACTCCCTGCTATCCACACCCAATTTCATTTTCACTTCCAGAAAAACTTGTGATCAAGCAGGGAAATCAAACAGTGGTGATTTTTGCTTTCTGCTTTACAGGGTTATCGAGGAGTTAAACCCCTGGTTATACCATAAGCCTTAGTCAGAACTTTTTCCTTTTCTCTAACACCATCATTCTCCCTGCAGAAAAAATAAACCTTCTGCTTGCCTTTAAAATCTCCCCGATCTTTTGCTCCTGAACTCAACTCCAATTTCAATCTTAAAAGCTCGAGGAAAAGGAACAATAAAAAACACCTCTTTGGGAGCAAGACTGTTCAGGCTGGTGTGGCAGGATCCCCATCCCAAAGCGTGGCAGTCGGGGGCTCATGAAATCCTACAAAACCCCAAAGGCCGTGCCAACAGTGGGGGGCTCCAAAGGCACCCAGCAACCCCCCGACACCGCCAGCGCTTCCAGGCGGCTGCTCCAATAAACCCTTCTAGTGCCTTCTCCAAACTTGGGGCCTTATTTTTAAAGGAGTCACAGTTGCTGTGACTATTATGAGCCTGGGCACGTCCCGCACACTCTCCTGACCGGCCAGAGCATCTCCAAAAATCAGGGGCAGGAAAGGGATTGCGGGAGCAGCTCTACAGAGCTCAAAGCCCAAAGTATGAGGAGAAGGGTTTGATGCAGGCTGGCCAAGGGGCCAGGTGAACTGCGTGATTAATTCTGGACACCAAGGATTAGGAGGGAAGATCCTTCATGTTATTTATGGCTTTTCATGGCCACAGCAGAAGTTAATCGGCTCCGATGCTGCCAGCACCGGCTGCAGGTCCTGCAGGCACTTGTGCTGCGAGATGCTGCGAAGCCGAGTCTTCGGTGCTGCATCAGCATCCGAAATCACTGTAACGACTGCAGTTTAACCCAGGATAAACACGGGTTTTGTTCAGACACTCCAAAAATGCTTAGTTTTTTACTTCAAGGCTTTTCCTGGGCTGCAGAGAAATAAAAGCCACATACGGATTCATCTGCTGTTGAACTGCATAGGGAATTATTTTAACTGTAGAAGTGCCACCCTGGCATTCTGCTTGCTTTTCATTAGAAACTTTGATTCTGCTTAAAAATAATATTGCGGGTTAGAGGGATGAAGGAACGAGGGATTGCATGCAGAAATCCTCATTTAGGAAAACTAACATTTTAGGCTCGATGACCTCCCCGTGCAGCCCAACCACTCGTTCTAACGTAGGAACCTTTAAATGTGAAAACTCCCCCCCCCATCCACCAGCCCCCAGCTATGCTCGCTGTCAGCAATACCTGAGCTGGGTTCCTCCAAAAATAAACCCCGAGGGATGTGTCAAGATGGGGTAGGGGCTGAGGCTGTACCCGCAGCCAGGGAGCCTTCTCCCTGCTGGTAATTTCAGGAGCAGGGATTAGGGGGGGAGCTCCTATTTGTTTTGCAAAATAAAATACCTCGTCTCGCTCAGAGGAGTAATTGTTCATGCTGATGCCAGCTAATAAGTGCCACCACCCCAGCATTCACCTGCTCGAGCAGCCTGCTCCCAGGAAGCAGAGTACGTGCCGGCTGGAGCACCGTTCGCCTTTGGAAAGGGGATGGCTGCACTGACAGAGCCATCGCCACGTTTCTCCCTACAACAGTAAAATATCAGCTTGAATATTTGTGTGTGTGCAGTGGTTGTCAACAGGCAGCGTATCTCCCAGCACTAGGTCCAAGTTACGGGTAAATGTTGATTTTTTGATGGGGCTGCTGCGCTCTCCCAGTGACGCTACACGTACGAGTAAACATCCATCACCCATCAAAGGCATCTCTGGAGCGCCCACCAATCACCATAGTAACTGAGAACCAATTACGGTAATTAAGATTCACACGGAGTTGTCCCTTATAATCAGAAGCTATTCTAATTTTTAATTTATTTATTTATAGGTGTCTCTGGTGCTCGCACCCACCACCGAGCCTGGGTGCGGGGCGGGCGAGCTCCCCACCCCAGCGCTGCGACCTTTCGCATTTAAAGGTCACGGGGAAAGCCTGCGGCGAGGAGGGGAAGGGATGGG
>NW_010260901.1:10699-45862 GCF_000690775.1 Eurypyga helias
CTGAAGGCACCCAAGCACGGGGTCTGGTGCGGGTGTGCTTGGTTAAACCTGCATCCCTGGGGGTATCGTTTCCGGGTGGGGATGCTGAGGACCCCCCACGCAGCCGGAGGGTGATGGCCCATGTCCTCCCCCGGCAGCTCGGTTGTCCCAGGCACCAGTCACCCGCATGGAGCAGAGGCAGGGAGCTGGCCCCAGCTTTTAGAGCTGTCACTCGGTGGGGACCCCCAGCAGATCGGCAGCCAGGAGGCTGGGGTGGCTGAGCACCCTGCCAGGGCCCCCCCAGGCCAGCACAGCCCGGGCTGCTGGGCAGGAACAAGGCAGCAACACAAAACTTCCCCATTCTGGAGCCAATATCCTTTGGGTTTTTTTTAAATACATGCTATCAACTGTGGCAGCAGCATTGTAGGGCTGCAGGGGGGGTACCACATGAGAGGCCGTGACAGCATTTCCCTTATATTTCAAGTGTGCATGTGGTGGGGGAAAGGCAAGGACAGCGTGTGCTTTTCCTTCCTGACTGCCTACATTTGCTGTTGTCATCAGGCACTGTAGTGGCATCGGGCACTCAAAAATTATAAAATAATATTAAAGGACTGTCATTTATTATTATTAAATTAAGTTATTATTGGACATTTTTTCTGTAATGTTTGTTAATGGCATCAGCACACTACGATAGATAATTTGACCCCATTTTCTATCGCTAGACACAAATTAGACATGAAGGTAAAGCAAAAAAAATTAGTTACTGACTATTCTGCACAGTGAATATCTCCGTAAAAAAAAAAGAATTTAAGAATCCTGTAGAGCAATAAAAAAAGGCATGCTATACCTCAAAATGCTTTTTTCAAAGAAAATTTTTTTAGCTGTAAGCATAGCAGGTATCCACTCCAAAATGCCCCAAAGATCCATTTCTGAGCCCCAAACCCCTCCTTTCCCCAGCTCCACTCTCGGTGGTGAATGGCACAAGAGACACTCCTGTTGCGCGAAGTCAAGTGGGGTTACGCTGGGTTACGTTGCATCACTAGGCACGAGACATAACCACATGTAAAATGACATAATGCAAATTTCAACAAGATGTGGGTTTCCTCCTACGCACTGAAATGCTTTCCAGGACCTGCTCTCTGCCGGCTCTCTGGGTGACGACTGAAGACCGGCGGTACCTTGGGGGAGCACCACGCGCAGCAAAGCCTCCACCTCGCTCAGGTGGATCACTGGAAAGATGCTTTTATTAAAAAATATTAGCTTCTCCCTTTCCTTTAGCTATATCATCCAGCCTGTCTTTTCTTTACCCGATTCCAGACACCTAACCTGGATGAGACCACGAGCCATGCAGGTAAAGATCAGCAGACCCATACATCCATCAGGAAATGTGCGTTGTAGGTTTTAAAAAAATGAGCATTCCACCTGCAGATGTGTAGGTACACAGAACACGATCCTAGAGACTCAGTGAGCTGTGACGATTAGAAGGCTAGTCCTTTACTCTTTAGTTAAAAAAGCAAACCCAAAAAAAGCTGAAATGCTTTTATTCAGTTAATAGCTTAACCACTTCCCTGCCAGGGGCTCAGCATAGCCACAGGCAGCACCCCTCAACACGTGCCCCCTGCCTCAGGCTGCTCAGGCAGTGTAACTCCCCATAAAGCCCAGCCAACGCATCCCCGAGCTAACAAGAAAAGGATGATGTGAAGAGCTGGAGCAATTTTCCTCACTCACAGCCGTGATAATCTACTCACATCCCAGCGGCTGAGCTGCTTTAGCCTCTTCTAAGCTAGCAAAGGCAAACTGCTGCCAGTAGTGATCATGCAAACGTGTAAATATTTATGAACTCGCAAGTTTTGAATACACAACCTTTATGGCTGTCAGTCTTCATGGTTATAGATCTTCTTGGCTTACAGATTTGCTTTAGAGCATGAGAACTCCCTAATTCCAAGCGTGGCAAGTCAGGACAGGTTTTCACGCCAGCCTCAACACAACAGGTTCAAATCATTTCCAGAAAGGGGTGGCAGGGACATGATAAATGCCATGGGACCCCACTGTCCCAGCCAAACTCCCCCAGGCTGGGCCACAGGGGACATCCCTGTGCTCCTCCCACATCTCTCCTAGGCAGAATTCACCAGCCAAATTGTGTAACAGGCTCAGGTTTCTCATCAATACCAACACCACACTGACGACACGGACAGAAGGTCAACATCCAGTTAACGCATTTCAGTGCTAACCGTAGGCAATGAATACTAATCTAAAAGAATTTATAGAATGTCCAAGCCGCAGCATAAGATTTGTTCCCATTAAATTTTAGTTTTCTGCCTGAAGAATAGTTCTGCAAATCAAAAACCCATCATCTCCCATCCGGTGTTACCCACACCTGTAACAATCTACTAAACTTCAGGTCACAGCTCACTCTATCCACAGGATAGCGCATGGCTTACTTAATTTTTTAAAATAAGCCACTCCTACCAATTCATTCCAGGTTTGTGAACCTTATTTCAGTAGTACCAAAGAGAAAAGTAACACCCATGGCTTGACTTCAGTATCTCCGCTGAAGCGCTGGAAATAAACCTGCAGTAGGCTCCACCAGGCGGCAGATCACCTTCATCATTTCAAGTTTGACCACGATTCAAGGAAACATTATAAAGATTAGAAAAAACCAAAGTGAAACTTCTATTTATTTACCTTAGTAAAACTGTGGAATTTTCCACTACTTGGTTACCTTGACTCTGTTGATTTACTTCAGGTAGTAACAAACGTGCATTGCAAAATACCATCCAACCTCTTGAAACACCAAGGCTACACCACCAGAGGCTCCAGGCAGACATCGATCGACAGCAACATTCCTCTTCAGGGTTAAACCTGCACTCGTTCTGTGCTTTCGAGACACACTGTCATAAACTCCACTCAAGTTAAAAGAGTTAAATGCTCTGGTTACCTTCAGATGGTACATAGTATCTGAGATGTAAGTAACAGGCTGCTTTATTCATAAGGAATGAAATACTGTGCTTTGATTTGGCCTAGCGTGTCAGATATTCCTCTTGAAACCCAATACATATGTTTATCTTGGGTTGTTGCCCAGACTGGGAAATTGTTAAATATCTTTTATGCACCACTTCTCTACATTCAAGAGAAGAATAATGGGGTGCTTGAGAGGACTCCTTTCATTGCTCATCAACTGGGATCAGGTCTGTGGGAAGAAAAACCACATACAACACCAAAATTACGGAGCCACCTAGAAGAAACAAACTTCTGACTCTCTGACAGCTTCAGTGGTACCAACTCTTAGTCCATTTTGACTCACACTGGAACAGAAAGCACTGAGACGCAACTGCCACCGAAACCCAACCTATTTCCAAAGTAAGACCAGAGTTCAGAAACAACAGCTTTCAAGTCACCCTAATTCTGGTTTCTGCTCTTAAACCTGCACAGGAACGCTCTATTAAACAGCAAGGGCAGAACTCACATGAAATCTCCTAGCTGGAGATATTAAAAAGGCCACATGGCAAAGATCAGGTCATTCCTGGCCACCCGCAACACCCATGGGAACCAAACCAACACAGTACCTTTCATCCAGCACTAAGACAAACACCAGAAGAACTAATCTTGCTTTGACTACCCAGAATATCGGGTCTATAACATTTATAGTGCACCTGGCAGCCCATCCGATGGCAAAGCAGAGACCTGGTTGGTTGTCCTACACTGACCTTATCCCAAATCAGCAATGAGCAGGTGCAGCTCATCGCCTATCTGCTCGCTCTAATGGGAAACTCTGGGGGAAAACCAGCAGCTGAAGGCTGTTGATTGCTTTTGTTTTATTTCTCACTAGTTGTGATTCTTTACAGATACAGAAAGTTTTGGTTCATAGGTTGATACACAAAGTTCATCTAACACAATCTCCCCTAAACCCACCTTAAAATGTTAAAATAAATAAATAAATGTTAAAACACATAAGAACAGGGTTAAGAAGGACATATGCAACACCATTTTTGGTTGGTTTTTTTAATCAAGTTTTAGGATTCCAAATTAATTACTTTCTTTAAATTTGATATAGCATGCAATTAAGAAGACAAGACCATGTCTGTCAATCCTTGTTGGGAGAAGGGACTCCATCAGGTAGATCATGAAAGGTCTCTGAATTTGCACATAAAATGTAAAAGTGGTAAAACGTAAACCAGACCAGTACCCAGTTCTGTGGCTGGTTTAAGCGGAACTGCTGAAGACTGTGGAATGACTCTAGCCTGTGTCAGCAGAGCATCTGGCCTTTATGCCTTTCTCCCCCAATATCACTGCAGAGGGAGGTCTGCCAGGGTGAGTGCTCCGCTCTTCATAGAATCACAGGAGGGTTTGGGTGGGAAGGGACCTTAAAGCCTACCCGGTTCCACGCCCTGCCATGGGCAGGGACACCTTCCACTAGAAGGCTTCACGGCTGATGCACAGTCCAGTTTCCTGTGCCCCTTCTCAGCAAGGTGCTAATTGCAGACTCCTCTAGCAAGTTCTCATGTTAGTAAAACTTCATTATTTCATCAAAACACACAAAAGAAAATGTCTTGGTATATGCTGAACTGCTGTAAATAACCATACCAGGGTATTCTTGGCAAATCAGTGAGCAGAGCAGATCCTTACTCATTGGCTGTGTTCGTGGATGTGCATTTCCCACATGCTACACATTCTTCCCCTGGTTGCACAGACTCTCCTAGATACCTGTGTGCTGGACAAGTAAACAAGGCAGGCTGTTTGTTCCCTTACTCATTATTCCCAACATATAATTTACAAAGCATGAAATGAGATTGCACCTGTGATGAAAAACAAGTCTTGGAGATTCACCTGAATGAAAACGTGAGCCAAGACTTTGGCCTGTCTCAAGATTTCATTTCCTCCATCACCCTGTTGCGTGTGCACATGTGTAAGAAGGGAACCAGGGGTAAATGTTGCTGGACTTGGTATATTGATGGGCTTTTTGGCTGAAACCTTGATCTCCAAGTGTACCGCGCAGCATTGCTTTAGACTCAGAGACACCATCACTTCAGTAGGTCCATGGCAGTAAACCTCAGTTGCAAAAAGAAACATTTTTAATGGATTCATGGGCAAAGTTCTAGATTAACCAAGCTGGTGAACTGGCTGTAATTCACTGACAAAGACAAAATATGTAACATTTCTAACTGGTCAGAAATGTGAGAAACTGGTAGTGTTTTGTTTTTCAAGCTGCTGCCTGAGGGGCTGGGAGAAGTCACGCCTGGCTGGAAGAGTCCTGTGAAAAAGTGGAAGGGTTTTGTGCTTTGTGGTGGTTGCAAGGTTAATATAACATAGGAACATGTAAGGTTCTGGGTAAAAACTGAAAACAGAAATTGTCTCAGTGCATGAAATGTGATAGTTTTACATTCTCTGGTGCTCGTGCTCCCAAGAAGGCAACCAGGTCTCTCCCAGACTCTCTGCAAGGCTGTTGTGGCACCGTGGAACAGCAGCCATGGCTCTACGTGTCCCCCATACACCACTGGTGTTTTCAAATCCAAAGGCCTGCATTCCTCATACCCTGCAAGACAAAAGGAACAAAATAGCTCTCTCTTGGTAGGAGCTGAAACCCAGTGAAGGTCGTGGCACCGCTTGTGCCGCTGATGTTCCTGAAGGCAGTGTTTCTGCATCCCGAGCCTGGGAGTGATGGCCATGGCTTTGCTCCTGGCTGGGGGGTGACTCTTGCTTGGCAGCTCCAGTGATATGGGTGTGATGCACATTTCTGGGCTTCTGGGAACAAGAAGTTTTGCCTGTTCATAAGACAAAGTCTCTTTGATGACAGCAGCCAGGGCAGGATGCTCTAGGTTCACCACAGGACCTGTAATACCTTGTACTTTTAGCCACTGTGAAAAACATCTTTTTTTTTTTTTTTTTCCTCCCCCAGCACTTAAAGGAAGATGCTGAAATGAATCTCTGCCTCCACTGAGCCACGTCAAAGAAGATGAACCAAGTCAGGGCTAGCTTAGACCCTCGTGGAGAACCAGCCGTGCTGTTCACAGCAATTTTTCCCTAGCCCCAAAATAATTTGCCTGGAAAAGGTTGTAAAATCTAGCCAGCCTGACGTTAGCAAAATAAATGCCAGGGCTGCTCATCTAGTTGAACATGTCTGCATGTCTGAAACCCTCAGATCCTAGTATCTTGATTTGATTGTCTTGATTATCAGCATCTGCTTTAGTGGCTTACACTATCAAACAGAAGGCGTCAGTTTAAATTATGGCTTCTGTCTTTTACCTCCTGACATAGCTGTCATGCTCAGACTGTGAGGAGGAGGACTGTAAAAGGAAACTAAAACTGCTGTGTTCTAGAGCATCCGAAACAAGTGCAGAAAAGAGCCAAAGCCTTCAGAAACAGTGGCTTTGGGTGCTACCCCAGGAGAACCTATTTGGGAAGGTAATTTCCTGCAAGAGCATTAATATGTCGCATCTTCTTTACATCTCCAAAGGAGGATAGAAACCTAACCACAGTGAGATGTCCCAAAAAATGTCCGACCACACCAGTAGCTTTCTGTTTCTCACCTGGACACTTGGATGCCTTTGAACAATACCTCCAGGCTTAGGAATATTTTATGCCAGGATATCTCTTTTTAGAATCATGGAAAGGTTTAGGTTGGAAGGGAACTTAAAGCCCTCCCAGTCCCACCCCCTGCCATGGGCAGGGACACCTTCCATAGCCCAGGGTGCTCCAAGCCTCATCCAGCCTGGCCTTGGACACTCCCAGGGATGGGGCATCCACAGCTTCTCTGGGCAACCTGTCCCAGTGCCTCCCCACCCTCTGCGGGAAGAATTCCTTCCTGATGTCCCATCTCCATCTCCCTCTTTCCTTTTAAACCCATCACCTCTTGACCTGTCACTCCCTGCCCTTGGAAAAAGTCCCCCCCAGCTTTCTTGTAGGCACTTTTACTACTAATGGCTTTGATACATTGCTCTATCCTCTTCTTACCAATCTCTTCATACCTGACAGGATTTGGAAAAGTCAGTTATGGAGCACAGTTACAACGCAGATATCAGACTTGTGTGGGCTGAGATGGCAACACTCAGTCCTACATGTGGAGAAGAGCTGAACAGATGAAAATTTGTAAATAGAACCTGAATTTTTCTCATACATTTTGTAACAAAGCTTAGCTGTCTCACTGGAGTTTGGGTGCCACAGCAAAAGAAATGTCAAATATTAATATCTGCAAAAGCTCTTTTCTGGTCCACAGATCGCTGCCTCCAACAGAGAACATGGTGAATAGACAGAGCTGGAGCTATTTCTGATGTTCCCTGGGGGTTTGGGGTTTTTTCCAGGTCCTTCAATTTTATCTCCTTTTTCCTTTTGGTAAGATACCCACAAATCTTCATTTTACTCAAAGTTTGTTCCTATCTCCCATTCTGCTTTTGACTTACTTTCCTTCATTCTCCCAAGCTCCCTGCCATTTGTCATCATATCATCTAATGATATTTTTTCATAGTGCATGAAAACCCCTATTTCCTCTGCTTCATGCTAAAAGGGCTGGTTATCATTACAACCAAGAGGTAAGATGCATGTAGGAATGACGCTGATACTTTAGGAATCTTTGATTTTTATTACTCCAAGAATCTCTCCCTGAAGGAACACCATACCTTTGTGTCAGTGATTTCCAGTGCTCATTTGTCCAAAATTCCAGTTTATGGCACACACATGGTCTTTCTTTCCTCTCTCCCCAGGATGGTCAATGCTCACCAACTTGCTTGGGCCAACCTCGCGCCTTTAAGTTAAAGACAGTTGGCATATAAGGACTTGGGTGACCTTTCGCCCCAATCAAACTGATGTCGCCTGAAACACGAAACACGCAACGCCACCTCGGTTTAAGAGTGTTGCACAACCTCTTCTGCTGTAGGTATGGCCATGTGAAGCACTCAAACAGTTATGAAGAATGACCAGTGTTATTGATGGTTTGTGAACAGACAACAGGGCTAAATCTGACAAATCACTAGTGATGGATGGTTAAGTGTATAAATTAAAGAAAAATGAAATAAGGGAATTATATTAATTAGATTTTAGAACAGCCAGAAGAATTTTATCTTCTGTTGTTTTTTCTTTCTGAAGAACTAAAAAGTAACTTTTTTATCTCAGGCTCTGCGTATTGCTGTCTGATTTTACAAACAAGCAAACAAACCCCCTAGCAGAAGAGGCAGGACAATGCCCCCCAGCTAAAGCATTAACCATTTTACCCCATTGCTAAGACTCTCCCGTAGCACTAAATGTGGCACACTGGCTGCAGACCCTTGCCAGCGTGGGGAAGGGGGCTTCAGCTTGTGATTAGAAGTTAATAGATGGAGTTGTGCATAGAGGACAGGCAACTGATGTCATTTTCCTGGACTTGTGTCAGTCCAGTATTGAAGGACAGTATTCCTTCAATACTGTCGCATGACATCCTTGTCTCTAAACTGGAGAGACATGGATTTGATGGATTGACCTCTGGATGGATAAGGAAAAGGCTGGATGGGTGCACTCAGAGTGGTGGTCAATGGCTCCATGTCTGAGTGGAGACCAGTAACAAGCAGCGTTCCTCAGGGGTCGGTGTTGGGAGCAGTGCTGTTTAACATCTTCATTAGTGACATGGATGGTGGCATTGAGGAAGATTTCTTGCAGCAAGAGGAAACAATTTCAGATTTCTAACCGTATACATGGACTAAAAAGCAGCCCTGGAGTCTGACAGTATTTCATCATGGTGTGAGGAACCAAAGCATGAAGCTGACGGACCAGAGAAGGAGATTTTGCTTTGTTTCATGAAGTTTAAATAATGCATTGCTATTTTGAGTACTTTAATTAAGATGATATGCACTATAGCTTAATATGCAATTTAAAAGAATTATTTTGTTGCAAGTCTCAAACTGTCTATTTCAATGAATTTAGAAGGTTAAATTTGTAATATGCAACAGAAGATGTTTGGCAAAACTGCCATATATTCAGAAAACTAAACCAGAATTTATTTTCCCAGCATTAATCAGGCTGAAAATGTAAGGTTAGATTTTCCCATTGCATAACCAGATAAATTTGTAGGGAAGAAGGTGGTTGAAGAGAGACAGAAACCTGTGATGGGCAACTGAAAAATTATTCTGTTCTGCCTGTTCCCGCTGCACTCCCAGCTCTCTAATGGCAAGTGCAGCTCTCAGCGCCGAGCCTTGATGCACATTTCATTTCATCCCTCTCTGTCCGCAAGCTGAGGGGAGTGGTGAACTAAAAGGAAATACTGCGAGCACAATTGACTTGCATACTGGGAGCAGTGCTCAGTCCTTCATTCCCAGGACTTAAATGGAGGAAAAAGGTACAGCTGACCTGGTGCTTAAAGATATTTGACCATCCTCAGCTGTTGTTACACGGGAGAGGAAGTTTGCAGCCTCCCTGACACCCTCAAGGGGCACAAGAAGATGCTGTAGAGAGCAGTACAGATGCTTAAGGAAGGCTTCTGTTTCAAACCATCGACACAAACCTGTGCCTTTTGTTGCAATAGCATATGGACCTGCTTCTATCCGCTGCTGTTGGGTACTGGCAGGAGCCGGAGATGGGTTGGCCCCCAAGCCTCCGCCCATCCCAGCAGGAAGTGGTGTGATTTCACGGATGGTCAAACGGTCTATGAAGAGCAAGGGTGCTCTTACACATGGGTAAACCATGCCATAGCACCCCTTTTCAATCTAAGGGTCTAGAAAAACATTTCTGGCAAGGGCAGCCCAGTAGCAGCAAGATGGACCATGTATTTCAGCACAAGGATCTTTTCAGGTTTTTTTCAATGCGTTGTCTCTACCTGTGAAAATTAGAATACCGCGATGTGGCCGTTTTTCATCCTTACTCTACCAACGCCATGCACCCTCGTGTGAGCAGTGAAGAGGTAGGTATGTCTGAGTACCAGAGATGGTGCAGAGTTAGGACATGGAGATCTCCTCTCCCTGCCTGGTGCTACATTTCAAGTCAGCCAATTACCCCATCGATGCAACACCTTCTCCGAATCCAACCGCACCCCCAGGCAGCAGCCCCTGAGGAAGTCCCTGCGGAAGCACAGGGATGTTCCTGATGACTTCCCTTGCGAAGCACTTCCCAGAGCTGCCAGACAGGCTTTGCCACTTGAGCTGAGCATCACAGCAACTTCCTAGAAAGCTTTGTACAAGGGCAAACACGTTACAAACCTTCGGCAAACAGAGATTCCTCCTGTCAGGATCTTGATCCGAACAGGTGCTCATTTGCCTCAAAAGACAGTTTTGCTTTGAAAAGGAGGGAACTGCACGAGTGGACAGGAAAGTTTAGGTCCTGTGAAACGGTCTTGGAGAGGTTCCTGCTGCTCGTTAAGAGGTAAATTATTCTTGGGCTGTGCGTCGTGTCAATCACTGCTATTTTGCAGTCCCAAAGCCTACTTTTCCTCTGTTAGATGCTGTTATCATCTTCAAAGCCATATCAAAACAGTGTTTGTTCTGCGCTTTGATTTCCCCCACACAGAGAATTCAAAGAGTACAGGGCTGTTGGAGAGGGAGAACGAGAGGGAGCATTTCAGATGCTGTGTTTGTCTTCCCATGGCTGAGAGTTGGGTAACGGGTGATTAATCCAGCCCTGCCATGGGAAAGGCGAGTTCTGACTCGACCAGCAAGTACGCTGGTTGCAGTGTTCTAGACAATGCTTTGTTCCTCTTGTACCAAAATTCATCTTTGCTTAGAAAAAGAAAACGGTGACAAAGCACAAATTCACTGTACTTGATAGAAACCATGACAGTTGTTTCAGTTTTGTAAAAAGTGGTTAATTTGTCAGTGAACAGATATAAAGCTTAAACAAATGATTTTTCAGTAATGTGTTAGATAAAGATGCACGTGTGCACATGATTTCCACAGTCAAAATAAATCCAGGTTAGGTTAAAGAAGGTGAAATGGAAAATATTGAGGAGGTAGATACCCAAATCCCACAGATTTTCGAGGTGAGCCAGATCATATTGCCTGAGTGCTCCAAGGCAGATCATAAACACCAGGTTGGTGGTGCTGATCACTGGAAAAATCAAACAAAACCACAAATAAGTATGAGAAAAAGTTAAATTTCCACACACAAAAGTGTGCACACACATTGAAGAAAACAAAAAATCCACTGCACAGTGTCATAAAAAGGGTTTCTTGGGTCTTCAGACTGCAGGCACAGTACAGCTAAGGGATAATGCTGTAGGTCAAGGAAGAAAACAGACAGATGTCGAAGAATATCTCACCTGCTGCAATATTAATTCCTCAGCAATCCCTATGCCCAAATCCTTACATTCAGAAACACTTTTCCTAGTTCCTCTTCTCACCACATCTAGGAAGTCGTTCCCTTACAACTTTGTCATTGCCCCAAGTTATTAAAGGCTGCAAACATACCGTTAAGGAGTTCACCATTTCTTGGTGTGCAGACATTGCTGCTCTCATGTACCACGGTCTGGCGGTAGCTGCCATTCCTGCAGATGGTTTCACCCGCAGATTTCAGTATTATCCGGGAAAAGGAGGCTGCAATTCTCTTCTTCCAAAGCTATCCACAGTCTCACCTTCCCGGCCTTTCTTCTTCCTGTAGTTTAAACACGACCTCGGTCCCATTTCACCCCAACAGCCTGTAATTTTTTCCTTTTGATCTCTCCTTCTGTCTTCATCAAACCTACTTTATGCTGATTAGGGTCACTACCGTTTTCTTCCCAATATCCTCAGCACACTATTAGAAGTTTATTTACAGGCCTATTGATGAATGCATCATGTTTACAGGCCTATTGATGAATGCATAACAACGTGAACTGAAGCGCATCACAAAGTTTATATCTTCCTGTTTTATTTGTCCTTGTTAAAGTGAGGAAACAATTATTTTGTACAAAATACCTCAGCGCAGACTTGGTTTATTTTGCACTTGCATGTTAATAGACTTACAGGCTTATTTGTACTTGTGTGGCACCTCGGCAGCTCCCAGCCCCTGGAACAGCGCACGGAGGGGATGGGGACAGCAAACTGTGGGGAAAAAGGTGGGCACTGGGCTGCAGCCCGTGCTCAGACACTTCGCATCCAGGATAGAATCATAGAATCACAGGATCGTTTGGGTTGGAAAAGACCTTTAAGCCCATCGAGTCCCACCGTTACCCCAGCACTGCCCAGGCCACCCCTGACCCCTGTCCCTGAGCGCCTCGTCCACACGGCTCTGAAACCCCTCCCGGGATGGGGACTGCCCCCTCCCTGGGCAGCCCCTTCCAACCCCTGACAGCCCTTTCCGGGAAGGCATTTCTCCAATATCCAACCTAAACAGCAATGCTTTGCAGGGATACTTCTAATCGATGAAGTAATAGCTATAGCTTTCAAAAGAAAATTTAATTCCTAAAGTCTAGATTTTGTCACGACTCCATAGTAACGTCGGCCTCTTGCTCCCTGCGCTGAGCAGTGGTAAAGGCACGGCCACGCTACGGAAACACCCGGCTCTTAGATGAGAGAAACGTCCACAAGCACTAGTAATAACTCAGACTGCAACAGGAGATCCAGAAACCTTATCCAAGGCTGCATCCCCGAGGAGAATGCATAAATCCACATTTCTTTGTTTTTCCCCTAAAATAGTTCCTGGAGGATTTTTTTCTTTAAACCTTTCTAAACTCTTATGACTTGGGCTCCGAGTGTGCACATTCCACTGCCTTTTGCCTCGGAGAGAGGTGGGGCTATTTATTTATTAAAGGATTTATTTATGTATTTTCACAGCATAGCCCAATTAAACTTGACAGCTTATTCACAATGGATTCCTGCCCGATGGCAGCTGAGACACATTACATTAAGAAAGACAGCATAATAAAGAATATAACTAGCCGAATTAGCTATCAGTATATTTTGTGCTCCTTTGTTTATGGCTTTTGCCATCTGATATTTGCAAATCGTACAATTGGGGACAAGCAGGCATGTTCTGTGCATGCCACATAGCGTGATGTTTAAGCAGCTGGCATTCCTCCATACATTAGACGTTAAATCACACACAGACACATGCACACCTTATTAATATTGACACATCTTCATTACGAACAGTGATGCTTTCTCCCTCCCTCTTCCAGCAGGCTGCCCACAGTGACTGTAACCAGAAAGGGTTCTGGAAGGGGGTGACGATTTGGGGGGATATTCCCAGGATTGCCCAGCGCTGGCTCCTCAGGACACCTCTGTGCACCAGCACTTGGGGTCAGTCAGTGACATCTCAGCAATTCTTTTAATTCTTGGGGTTTTTTCCTTTTTTTTCACCTGGAATTATGCAATATGGAAATAAGTGAACTCTTACCGCTGTAGTAATGTGCTGGTTTAGTCAGATTAAACCACGACAAGTAACCAAACCAACACATCAGGCGTGACGATATGCCTCCGGTGGAGCAGGGCGGGTGTGGCGTGGATTCCCAATCCCAAAAGACAGAGCATCCCTGCGCTCCGCGGGTGCAGGTCCCCAGGCTCAGCTCTTGGGGAGGGCTGGGTGCCCACGGGAAGGCTGGGGGGCTGCTGGGGTTAATGCCGGTGGGATGTATCCACAGGAGAGAAGAGACTGACTTCAGCAAACAAATACAGCATGGATGAGAGAGCAGAGAGAAGAGTGTTGTGTACACTTAGAAAGTAATAACTTAAACAGCGACTCACACTGAAGGAAAATCTGCTGAGCACACTGGATGTTCTCCCCTGTAACAATACTTGAATGGAAGAACGTAGAGAGGTTTGGGTTTTTTTTTTTCCTGTGCAATAGAATTTGCCACGTGGGAGACGCCGATGTCACATAATTCTTCTTACAGTATGTCTGGAAGCAGAACATTGCTACGTGGCATCACGCTTGATCACCCAGGAAGAGTTTTCCCTGGGTAAACTCAGTCTTAAATTCAAATGCAAGACGCTGCAACCTTAAGATGATTTTAAACCTGGATAGACTTACTGCAAAAATACACTTACTCCTAAAGAGCACAAGACAGTGCAAAACTCAGCTCTTGTCCTGCAGTTTCGCAGGGCCATTGCTGCCCGAGCATCCTTCCTGGAGCATCGGCTCAGCAGCCAACGCTGTGATCCCAACCTCTTCATCATGCCAGAAAAATACTTCTGCAACGGGCTGAGCCTCTCGCTTTATCCACTTGCATTTTGAATTCACCGTATTTACATCTATTAATGCTTCTCCTTCAGGGTAATCACAGGGGGGGAGTAATTATACTCATCAGTTTAATTATGTCAGCTCTGAATTGCTTCACTTTTTAGCCTGAGCTGTAGTGTCCAGCATAACAGCCACCCTAATTTGTGCACACGTGCCTTCATAGGGGTTTTCTGTCTTTCCTTAAAATATTAACTTTGAACATCTTTGATATATAACTTCCCATTTTCTTTGTGCCTGTGGTCTGGACAGGAGCTCATTTCTCTTTCCAACATGGACTTCCACAGATTACCAGTACTGTACCTCCTTCAGCACGAGGTTTTTCTTCTGTGCTTCCCCACTCCTCTCTGGGACTTGCTTTCCCAAAAACCTTCATTCTTCCTCTACTGTTTATGTCCTCTGCTTCCATTTAGAGGCAGACCCTAACCCTCGAGCACACAGTCCTCACCATCCCAGCTGGAGGGAAACTCCCCAGGTCCATGTCTAGTACTCCCACTGCCTTTGGGGTGAGGGGGATTCAAGATGTTAAACCACTGTTCAAGCAGTGCCGTGTCTGGAGGTCCTCGGCGTGTACTCAGAGCAGGTTTTCATGGAGAGGTGATGCTGATGGAGACAAAGGCACCTGCCCTGCCATTGCCCCAGTGCATCCCCGGCTGCAAATGCCTACAGGGAGCTCGTGGAGCAGAATTACTGCAGGTGAGGTCCCTATTTTCTTCTTTTCAATGACTTATTGCCACTGAGCCTTATCTTCATTACAGGCATCGCAGATAAAATGCATGGAAAAGAAATACTGCAAGAGAGCATTTAAATCCTGTGAATGGAAGGATTCATCTATTCTTTTCAAATATAAAGAATTAGCAAAAAGAAAAATGATAGAGTGCCATATTTTTCAGAGAAACAAGATGACGCATCCTTCTAGAACCTCAGCGCAACACTCAATATTGTTGCTTTGCAGTCCAATTTCTATTGCTCCACTGGGAAACTCTTCAGATATCCAACCTCCAGGATTACTGTACTTATACTGATATTATCGGCATTGATATTAGCGTCAACTTTACGTACCTCAGTGGTGAGAAATTCTTAATAATCATTGCACAAAAATTTAACAGCATTAACGATTTGCTTAGTTTGCATTGTTTCCAGGGCTTCCAAACAGTTTCTCAGAACAAGGAATAAATGGGAATGATCCTGTCCCCAGTGACAGGGTTTATCTGGAACTCCAGCAGAGAAGCACCACGCTGCACAGAGTGGCAAGAGCCAGAGGTAAAGCTACCTCGAGCTGCTCAGAGAGAGGGATAACCGCCCCGTGGCATGGGGAAACCGATGGTGCAGATGCCTGGCCACACTCACCGGGTGAGGTAACGAGTGCTCACACAGAACCGGGCAGAGATGGCTTGCATGCTAAAAATGTCAACTTTTGTTGGCCACAGGAATAGTGCACCTCAAAAAGGCAGAGACCACCCCATTGGGATGGGTGGCCGGAGGCTGGGATCCTCCACATGTACGTTTCTCTCCCCATTCCACCTTCTTCCCAAAGAAGAGTCCCCATGGTTGCTTCCCTCCTGCCCCTCTCCCCCAGAGGACAAAAGCCAGGTGTCAGAGACGGCAGGGAGCAGCTCGTGTCCCAGAGTGCTCCAAAATGAATTTCTAACTCCATAATACCATGTTCTCAGCAACGGCATCATCCTTACGAGATGTTTGTGTCTCCACGCTGTCACGCCTCTCTGCCGTCAGTCACCAGCGATGTGTGTGATCGGTTTAGGGAACCAAATCGGCTGGTGCCCTCTTCCCTGCCACATAAACACCGTTCGCATTGTCTTTACATTATGCTAACGAGACAAAAGGCTTTGAGGGAGAAGGGCAACACTACACGAAGGCAAGCCACAACTCTTTAAGAGGTGATGGGATTTTTTTCACTATTGGAACGATTTTGTAAAAACATAAGCATTTTTGCAACAACAAGTTTGATTCCTCCTTTGGCCTGAAATGATCACTCTTTGAAATTTTAGCCTTCTTATGTTCCAGCATGGATTTTCTTTTTCCCACTAGTTCTTAAAAAGGACCGTCTCGTACCAAGATAAGTGTCTGTGCATTGGTGTCCAGACTGATGGAAGCACAGACCTTTCTACTCCTCCCTTCCAACCCAAACCAGTCTGTGATTCTAGGATTCTATAATTAGCTCTCAGGGAAGAATATGTATTTTGGAACCCATTTCTAATGGCTCTGTTGTCTCCAGAATCCCCAACCCCAGGCATGGTGGCTGTTGGAGCGGGTGACAACCCACCTGTGCTCATCCACCCTGGCTCTCCCGGGTGCGGGGGGCACGGCTGGCGCCGGCCGTGCGTCCCAACAGCACTAGGTGGTGTTGCAGGGTAGTTTTGTGCTAAATTAGTGAAAAGGCAAAGTTTTTTTACACTGGTTTAATCTCCTAACATTATCACATCCAGGTATGCCTGTGTCCACCCGCCTTCCCAAGATTTAAGGTTCACTCAAAACATGCTGCTCGTGGGTTTGTGGAGAAGGGATGGGGGGTCTGCTGTGGCCCAGCCTCAGCTGGAGAAGGGTAGTTCTGCGCTAAATTAGCGAAAAGGCAAAGTTTTTTTCACTGGTTTAATCTCTTAACATTATCACAGCCAGGTATGCCTGTGTCCACCTGCCTTCCTAAGATTTAAGGTTCACTCAAAACATGCTGCTCGTGGGTTTGTGGAGAAGGGATGGGGGGTCTGCTGTGGCCCAGCCTCAGCTGGAGAACGTGGTACGCGAGCATCTTTCCACTCCCACGCACCTGGGCACTGGGGTAGGGGTTACACATGTATGTGCATTAGTGATTTCAACTCTCTTTCCTACAAATATTATTTTCTATAGCTTCACAGGGTTTTGAATCCAGTATACCGGGATTCAGTGAAGATTCCTAGTACTCCAGGACTTTTCTTCATGCCTAAGTTTTGGAACATTTTCTCAGTGAACAGATAAAAATAGGTGACTTTCTGACTTGAATGATCATTGCCAGAACTCAGTCCCCTGAAAGAAAGAAAATTTCAAATTAAATTTTGCGATGGGATTTCCCATTCCAACCCTAACCATTCTATGATTCTATGATTTTAGCATCAGAATATTTCAAAATAACTGGAAAGCTAAAAATATTCGCTGGTCCAAGGAAGATTTTTGTTTTGACACATCCAGAAGAAATACGTAACAAGCAAGGAAAGCTTATGCTACATGAATCGGACTTTTCAACAGCTGATGTGGTCTAAGCCACGTGTGATGAATGTGGACATAGAAAAGAAAATGGGAATAATGGTACTTGCTCTATTTTGTGAAGTACTGTTTTTTATAAAAGCATCATGTAAGGGCTTAGCCATACTAAGAGTGTTTATAGTGAAATAAATTGAAAATCCGGAATTATTTCAGTCGCTTGCAGTGCCACAAATTGAATGTAGTTTCTATTAAAGCACATCCCAGGGAAAAAAAAAAAAATCTGCAAAAGCTGGGTACCTACGAGATATTTGTTAGAGGCATGCTTCTAGGAAATATTTCTCTTTGCCATGGACTCGGCAGATTCCTGCAGGATTCTGTCTGATGTGCTCGGTCTGGACTAGTTGACAGTAGTCAAACCTTCTGTCTATTTCCATTTTTGTAGTAATAGGGTAATTTTAACTATAGTGCTTGTTCACAGTAGAAAATGTTCCTGTGGCATACAGCACTAAAACCTCCTGCTGTGAAGATTTGGCACTTAGGCTATCACCATTAAAATCTTATTAATTCTAATTATTATGCCATTCCCTGAAGAATAAACCATGTTGCATCTTCATAAAGTGCGTAACGGGTACCTATTTCCGTGCTCTCCGTAATTCTAACACATGGTATTTGCTTTCACTCCCACTTTCTATCTCCTCTCCTTCCAACCAGCTCGCGCAGCTAACACGAGCTTTCTGCTGATGACTTTCAGCCCTGAGGCCACCGCTGGATTTATTAATGTTTATGCACATTCCAGCAGCCTCCTGTGGTGGGGGGCTTTTTGGGTTGGTTTTTTATTTTTTCAGTAGCTTTGAGCATCATAGTGCTCACGCCACACACATTACAAGACAGATTTTATGTGGGTTTTTTTCCTTTCTTAAGGGTAAAACGCAGGGGTGTCAGCCTCCTAGCCGCATACCCACTCCCAGCCTGCCCAATTGATGCTTCCCCCCTGCCCTGCGAGTTTGTCCCATCGCCGGCACCTACAGGGAACATATTTGGGAATTTCCCCAACCGCTAACAAAAGGTATTTTTGGTCATGAGGTACCAGAAAATATTGCTGGAAACTGTGCATGCTCCACTTTGACCCATAAAAGATTACCATGTTATATATGTTTTATACTTTTATGCCTAAATATATATAGTTTTTCATATTTTATCTGTATTTTATATATCCTCTCTGAACATGAAAATTGTGCATCTCCCAATTATGCATTTACCAATTCTCTGTATAATTTCAGGTGCACGAATAGCCTTGAGGAAATTAGGAATACATTTAATTCCTCTCCCCACTCAGGTTTATGCCTCGCACAGTACACCAAACTACTGTCACTGCTCTGAAGGCAATTCCCTCAACTTGAAGTTATAGGGAGCCACTGGATTTTCTTAAATCAGAGTTGCTTTTGCACAACCAAGGGGTTTTTCCTTCTTAAGGAGCATCCTAAGGATGGGCGGGGGGTGTTGGTGGCAGCGGGCAGACCCCACATCTCTGGGCAGGCTGCATCTGCGTTGGCCTCGGCAGCATCCCAGCGTGGTGACCAGCCGTGCCCGTTCCCAGATCCGGGCTGACAGAGCCTTCCCCCTGCGCTCAAAGCCCAGAGAGACCCAAGGAAACAGATCTTAGCCTCTTATTGCAAAATCTACATACCAAACACCCCCGATATTTCTAAATCATCCTGTTTTTATGTAGCTGTAACACTTTGTCACCCTGTACACTCCTATACAATATGGGGCTATACAGTGAATTAACAACACCTTTTGACAAAGTGCTATCGCCTGCCACCATCGCCGCGTGATAAAGGTACTTCTACATTTTTCATTATTCAAGCACACTCCCAAGCACCCAGAATGAGCAGTGAAATACTTAATGAGACATTTATCTAGTCTATGTATTTTACATTTTGCTGATAGTATAATGAGGCAGAGGTACTGAAATGAAACATCCCTAACATTTCACATAATTTTCCACTTCCACTCCACCATTTTTAGTATTGCTTTTGGGTTTTTCGCTGTTCGATGTTTTGAACTTTATCATCACTATCAATAATCACTATGTCAAATGCAACACTCGGCTACGCTTTTTTTGGCTGAAAGAATGCCTCACCATTTATCTTCAAGCATATTACGAAGATGATTGCAGTCTAATAAATATAGCATCAATTCCTCATTCACTTTCGGTACCTCATGTAGATGTTTCCCACTATTGTTGCTGCATTTTTAGTCGCTCAAACCTTTATCAAAGCTATTAAAAATATATTCTTCGCTGTTCCTAGTAAAATTTTTATGCTTATTTATGCCTGTCTCTGCTTTCCACGGAACCCAAAGCACTCGAGCACCAGAAGTTTTTGTGTCTTCAGTTTTTTGGTGGTATCCTAATTAAAGGAGAAACAAGATTTATGGGGAGATACAGTTTATTAGACTAATTTAGAAGCTGAAAACCACCAGTGTGTTGGTCACACAAGTCCTCGCTTAAATCCCTGTAGTTAGTGTTACTGTTTATGAATTGGTATTTTCTTTGACTACTTCTTAACATTATTTATATTGATTTTACGGTTTATTTGTGTGACAATCCTAGAGAAGGTCAGAGATTATCCATACAACAATATATTTTACTTTATACGACATTCTCATCTACTCAAAGAGCATTTAAAATTTCCTTCATGTGAAAAATTATATTGAGCGCTCATAACTATATCTGGATCTTTTTGAAACAGGCAGAATCTTTCAAAACTCTTGTGCCCACAATTTGCTTTTTCTCAGTGTATCTTCCTACGTTACAGGGTACATTTTTATTTAGTACAGAAGTAGTCTCTGTATGTAGTCTAGTGCAGGGTAAGTAGATAACCCTTTAACGTGCCCTGTAAAACCCAGTGATACCTTTTGATTTTTTAAGAATGCTAAGCTAAGATATCTGCATTCACGTGGAACTATTGTAATGTTTTCTAGGGTATCTCAGCCATTCTTTGTCTTTTTTTTCTTTGACTAATTAGTAATTTCGGTGGCTGACACCTAAAATCCCATGACCTGCTGAATCCTCTGAGCACGGCAAAGGCAATCAGAGGCATTGCAATGACGAAAACCTCGTTTTTTCCTTGCAGTGTTCACAAAATAGGGACCACAGGAGCAAAACGCTTCCTCTGCCCTAATTCTGACACGATTAGATGCTTCTTCCCTATTAGAGAAGAAACAGAGTCCACAGACCTCAGACTTTTCAAATCCACTGGAAGACCATAAGAAAAAGCATATGTGCACTGAAGTAAGAGATCAGAAGGGGTTGTATATTGAAAATATGTCTGTTTCTGTACTGAAAATAAAGGGGATTTGAATATCTAATATTTTATTCATGTATTAGTCCTGCACAGGAATATTCCTACTATACTCATTCTCTATTTGAAAATTATTAGAAGAAAATAACTTTTAAGAAAACAGGAAAAGATGGTATCTCTGATTAGAAGAATTAAACTTGTCTATAATAGCACATTTATTTTCTATTATCCTGTTTGCAAGTATTTTGCAGCCTTGTCTCCCCATCTCCTGATAAAAAAACCCACATTAGTCTCCTTTTTTTTTTTCTAAACTACTGGTACGAATATCAGACTTAGAAAAATGATTGCTTCTCCCCATGGGAGCCCTTCAGAAGCCTGATGGCACCCTCTGAACTCACCCATTTCCCAAATGTAATCCCATCCGCCCATAAAACCCTTTTAATTTAATCCCATCCACCCATTCAGTTGAGGAAAATAAGCGAGGGCTTTGGTGTGAGGTCGCTAATCCCCTTGCTGAGCACAGGGTGGGCAGCTGCAGCCCCTCACCTCCCCAGTGCCAGACGCTGGAAGGCAGCTGCCCACCCCTGGACACCCTGGAAGGGGGAATAATACCAACATACACCGTGCCCAAGTGGTGTAACCCATATTCCTCTCCTACTACAGTAACAATTGAAAGTACTTACTAAGTAGGGATAGGATAAATCAATTACTGTGCGCAGCAGTAATTAATTCCCGTTGCAGATATTGCTCTGCCAAGTAGTAGCTGAGCAATGGGGTAAGGCAGTGTGGAAAAAGGGATGTGCAAGACACAGGGTGTAAGGAGAAGGGGAACTCTCATTCCAGCTGTGTCCCAGGACTGGGCTGTGCCGGTGCCATGAGAGCCCCACTCCCTTCTAAAGTACTCTTAGTGTAATGAGTAATGTAGTCACTGACCACTTAAAGCTACCATACACTGCTGGAAAGCATAGAGCTTCTGCAATGTCAGTATAAAAAAAAAATTAAAAAACCCACAAACAACAACAAAAAACCCAAAAGAAAGTAAAAACAAACAAACAAAACACCAAAAACACCCCCACAACAAAACCAGGTACAAACCAACTGGAAAACCCTCTCAAATTACATCACAAGCTGTGAATAGTAATTAACAGGATAATAATTTTCTGTCCTCAGCCTTCATAAAATAACGTCATGGTCTGGATATGTAACTAACTAAATTTTCACCTTGCTTTGTGCCAGCAAACCTTACACCGCTTTGGAGTAGCTCCTTGTTTTCCTACATGACCCCACCGCGTTCGTCTGCAGCTTGGCAGAGGTGCAGGAACCAAGACTGAGCACATCGGGAGCGCAGGCGGCTCCGCCGGCCGGGCAGGAGCCAGACCCTGGCTAAGCAGAAAGAAATCTGTCCCTCCTCACCCAGTGCTCACTCTTACAACTCTGCCACGCTGGGAGCACGCACAGAAAATCCTTGGCAAGATCACTGTTTTGGTGTGACCTCAACTCACTCAGAGCACGGACACGTTCTTGGGTAAGTGGGATGGGTCTCCAAAAGCACGGTGGCAGCAGGATGCAAAGCAACCCACCTACCAGGCACACCTTTGAATAAATAAACTGTAGAGTTCTCATACAATCCAGTCTCAAAGAACCACCAGGCATCTGTCCTGAAGCATTCATGGCATGACAGTCTGTACTTCCTATCCACACAGAAATGGTGGACTCTAATTTTGGGGACACTATTTTTCTTCAATAACTGCAGTCCTTTCTGATAAGATCTACAGCTGAACAAAATTCATAGAACGTGACGTTGGCCAAATTCAACACGCTTCTGCAATCAGGGTACTTGAAAAGTTTAAATACTCTAGAGTGGCAAAATCTGGCCTTACGCAACGGTGAACTGGAACTTTTCAAAGGCATCTCATGTGTCACATATGAAGTGGTCCAGCCACCTTCTAAATAATTTTTCAAGCATTTGATACTTTCAGCAAATGGATTTTACTATTTTTTGTCCTCATACATTTTCCACATACTCTGTCTGTACTTTCCATTCCAGTAAATAGATTATTAATCTTGTTAGCATAAAAAAGAATAGCTTTTGCAGCCTATTTTAAATATACTCCAGTATAATGAATTATAAGTAAAAATCCCTAAGCCCCCAGATGACAGGCAAAGATTACCACATCTGTGAGATTCTGGTTATAAAAAATGCAAGTTAATTTGCTGGAGTGTCATGTATTTAAGCACACTGCTCATGTTTAAGTTTATTTGGTTATATCCTAGTAATTTAGGTCAACCGAGTCAAATAATACAATGACACCGGACTGAAGTCTAGAAGGTTTTTCGCCTCCTGTCTTAGCCCTTCATCTTCAATTGTCAACATACTCCAAACTTCACTATCGCTGTCAGAATTGACATTGGAATCTGCAGCAGTATTTGTCTTAATCCAATATTTGTCTCATTCCCACTTCTTACTCTCAGTATTTGCCTTATTCCCGAGTGTTTTAATTTTTGTGTTTGTCATATGTCTTCCCTGTTCCCAAAGACTCATCTGATCTGGTTTCTTCTCATTGCATCTGTAAATGATGGTGCAGGGCATGCATGTGTAATGCAGGATGCCGTGGAAGCGGAGAATAATGACCGGGAAGATGTTGCCGGTGAATACGGCGGTGCTGAGGTACAGCTCCTGCTTCCGCCTCCAGCCTCTGCTGCCCTTTCTTGCCCTCACCACCCACTGTTCCCGTTTCCCACATGCAGATCGTACGCACACGGACAATTCGTTACTCAAGCCCTAATGAGACAAGCAATGGAACCCTCACTCCCAACACGTAGGGGACCCCCGTAAGTGCTGACTGGACACAGACAGAAGGAGAAACACTGGCTGATTGACTTTGTTAATTGTTCTACAACAAGGACACCATTTCCTAATCACAGTGATCAAGTAACACCAGTCCAACAGGCCCCTGTGTTGTCTCCTCCATCCTATGTCTCGATCGTTCCACTGAGGAAACGGCACATAATTGCCCAAACTCAGCACATTAGCCAGGACGAGGAAGAAAAAGGAGGGAAAGGTAATAAGGACAGCCCTAAAAAAGAGGTGAGAAGGGGAAGGGAGAAGGGGAAGGAAGATGGGAAGAGGCAGCGATGGAGAGAAGAAAGAGAGAAAGAAGTCTTTATTCTGAGGGCAGGATGAAGGTTACACTCAAAATGTCTAGGGAAAAAAGGGGAAGGGGGAAGACAGAGATAAAGCAAGAGAAAATAAAGACACCTAATGTACCTGTAAAAGGAAATCTCTGTATTAATAGGCTAAAGACCGTAGAGAAACTGGTAAACTGGCAAACTGCAAGTTCCCAAGCAAAGCAAAGAACAAAGCAAATGCCTTTGTCGTTGGGCGGCAGCAGCGAGAAGGTGGCTCCGGGGAGCGCCCGGTTGGTTGGAGAGCACAGCGAAGGGGAGCTGGCTTGGCTGGAGATGCCAGAGCCCCTGAGGTGTCATGTGGGCAGGTCTGAACCCGTCACAGCAGGCAGTGGGTGATCAAGGGAAGACTCAAGCGCAGCGGGTGCTACACAGCGGAGTAGCACATCTGCCCAGCGCTGGGGCTGGAGCAGGATGAGATGCACCGCACAGGCAACCACAGTGCTGGGGTGTGGGTGAGACCTGCCCTACCCTTGGTTATGACCCCCGGTGACGAGCGGTCACACGTGCAGCTCTGGGAACCCGTCACATCAACAAACAGGGGAGATGAACTTCGCTCCCACTCAACCCCTAATTTTACTCTGATGCCCCAAGGCCGTTAGCCCAGACACAGAGCAGAAGGTCTCACCCCACCCACTCTTCACATCAACCCACCTAGCTGACTTCTTCACAAGGCTTGAAATAGAAAAAGTATGCAATGCCTGAGACGTTTATTTTGCAACACACATGCGTGCCTCCCTGACTTGACTCATGTTCACACATTCCTTGTGGGAACTGGCTCCTGTGGGAGTTGTTTCCTGTAGATCTAAATCTGCTTCGGATCACCTGCAGGGGAATCGGCTGGTTTCCTCCACACAAGACTCTGATTACACCATGCTAAAAGGAACGGAGATTATTAATTTTGTGCCTGAAGGCTATTAATTCTGTCTCCCACTATGTTAAATCTGTGTATACTAATCACCACTATTGCAGTAGTTTAGAACTTCAACCCAAATAAAAGGATCTTTGCTACCTTTTGTGCGATACATCTTCCCGGCAAACCGGTCTATATGCCCAATTAGTTCCATCTCAGTTATTGGTTGTATCATTATTATTTTATTATTGCAATTATTGATTCAGGGTTCTGTAATGTCTTTAAGAGAAAGGACATTCCCTTGACTAAAATAGTTACAGAATGAAAAGAGAGAGAATGAAGGAATGGAAGAGAAAGGGAGATGTGAATAGTAAGAGGAGTGAGCATTAGCCAGTGACTGTATCACGAAAAGACACAAAATTTTACAAGACCCCCGATGCTGAGACACGTACAACAGACACAACAACCCTAAACTGTGTGGTATGAGATACAGAAACTACTGGGGGGGTAAATGGGAGAGGGTCTTGATGAGAGCTTGAATAAGATCTGACAGAAAGCACATGGCTGCAGCAAACGCTCACGGGAGGGCAGTTACAAGGTGGAGTAAAGCACTTCCAATAAATGATGCCACTTCAATAAAAAAGACATATCCACAAATGGGAAGTTGAATCCCTAGTTTAGCCATAGCCTGGTATTACTTGTTCCTCCGCAGTGTTTTTCACGGGTCTCCATGGTTTTTTGGGTGTTGGTGTTCTCGTATGACCTGAGGCTAACCCAGATGATCCACAGCCGAGGTCCCTAACCCAGCACTCCTGCAACACCTTGGGACAGTCACCCGGGCGGGAGATCATCTTCCACAGGACCAGCCCCGGAGTGTACAGCACGCACGCTGTGGTTTTGCTGCTTACATTTGGTCAGGATCGCTGACGTTCCTGCAGAAGTTTCTGCCTGAGCCCTAAATCATAAACAGCATTTTCTCAAAGCTTAATTCCATCTAGTATAGTGAGTTTTGCTGTTGTCGATGTTCATTTGACAGTGACAGAACTGAGCCCTTACGACATACAATGCACTGAGCACCCCTATCCTTCCCACTCCTGCTACTACTCACACTCACCTTAAACATCTCTCATTATAAACATGAAACAGTGATTGTGCTAATGTGTTGACTTCTCTCCTTGAGCTGGATGGATTTTTACTGCAGCTTTTTGGATTACTCAGCCCAAATGCTGCAGCAATAATAGAGAAGTATTAATGTTATTAGCCAGTTTTTTCCCCTTTGGATGTCATTTAATACCCTTTTCACTCTCTCCTCTCATCTGCCTTACTACAAATCATAGCAGGGCTTTACACACTGAGAAGCAGGCTGAAGAGCTTGGCATGAGAATTAATTGACAGAAATGACAAAAAGATTTTTCTTCCTCTATCTCAAGTCCTCTGCAATATTGCCAAACCAGAAGTTCTTCTAGAAGTTTTTCTTTAAAATTGAAAAAAAATCAGAAGTGACCTTAACAAACCAAGGAAATTCTGTGCATCACTCCCTCTCTTCCTATTGAAAGAAGCAGCACTGCCAGAATACACAGTACAATACGTCACGAATTCACATGCATAAGCATTTCGAAAATCCTTCTTGGACAAGGTTTCTATTTAATTGGCTTAAAAAGCCACTCTTCTCCCACACAGTCTTATGCAGAACCATCTGTGCAGGGAATTAGCAATCTGGATAAATAGTCTGTGAAGGAATTCGCCCTGCCTCGCGCGGCTGGACGTTGGGGAGCTGAGTTCCAGCAGTTGTGCTGACCGCTGCGCCGAGCTCGCCGAGGGGACGAGCGAATAAATGCAGATGAAATAAAGGGCTCGGAGATGCACTTAAAATTCAAGCCGTACTGGAAAAGGCCTGTTAGATGATGGGAGCCAAGGGAAGAGCAGAGAGCAAAAACATGGGGATTGCTGATGAGCAGAAATCAGGCCATTACGTAGCCATTTTTCAGTGTGGATGGGAAAACTTGTGGTCTACAGCTCTTTGTTTGCTTACGATAGAAGGGATTTAGGAATAACCATCAACACCTTGTTAATTTAAAATTAAATAAGGAAAAGAGCACAGAGAACCTAAGAGGACATTGCTATTGGACACTGCTTTGCAACTGCATCTCATTTCCAAGTATCCCCAGTATCGTAACCGCTGCCAAGCAAGACCAGCATGTGGGGATTGAGGCTCCTGATCTACCACATGTACAGTCTGGTTGCAAAACATAAGGGAAAAAAGTAAGAACTATAGCCCAAACAAATCTGAAGGACGTTCACAGCGTATTTTGCAAGCCTTTGAGCAGAGTGCCAAAAACTGCCAGCAGGAAATGTGCTGCATTCATGGTTATTACATGAACAAGATGAATAGGAGGGTCAGTATTTTGGCTCTTCTCCCTCATTCAAAGTTTTACATGGACAGTTGGGAAAATCTCTCCATCCTGGCTGTTGAGGCTATAATATAATTACACTTCAACTCCTGTCACTTTCCAAGCGAGACATCCCCATCCAGCGTGCGAGACTCCACAGGCTCCCATGAGGACCATATGGAGCTTGTTTTTGGAAGAGTGGCAGCAGCAGCATCTTACTCTACTTATGTCACACGTTTAAATGTTTCTGAGCAAAATCCTGTGGGCATGCCCTAGGGATTATTCCCCACATTTGAGATGGGAGGAAGCAAAGGCTGATGGGGGAGGGCTCTCAGTGCCACCCTACAAGTTGTACCTCCGGGACTCCTGCAGCAATGTTACATGGCTCCAAATGTGGCATATTAATATAGAATCATAGAACCATGGAATGGGTTGGGTTGGAAGGGACTTTAAAGCCCCCCCAGTGCCCCCCCCTGCCATGGGCAGGGACACTTTCCATAGCCCAGGGTGCTCCAAGCCTCATCCAGCCTGGCCTTGGACACTCCCAGGGATGGGGCATCCACAGCTTCTCTGGGCAACCTGTCCCAGTGCCTCCCCACCCTCTCCGGGAAGAATTCCTTCCTGATGTCCCATCTCCATCTCCCTCTTCCCGTTTAAACCCATCACCCCTTCTCCTGTCACTACAGGCTGTGTTCAAACTATTTAGCACCCACTTCACAGACCACAACTTTCTCTTGGGCACTGGTGTATCTACCACTGCAGTGTGATACCCCTCAAATTACCACTGTAGTACGGTACCACTAGAACACCATTTTCAAAGCAAGATCTCTCAATTAGGCGTGCTTTTAATGGATTTTCATGCCAAGTATCAGCCCCCAAACCTGTTGTGAGCCATGGCTGCACCTGAAATTTCTCCAGCTGCACAGATCCCAGGGTGCTGTGGCAGGGCGCAGCCCACTCCCCTTTTCCAAGCCACCTTCCCTGTAGACAGCACTTCTGTGCCAACACGTGCCATTCCCTCCCTAGCTTGCTGCTCCTCCATCTCAGTCCAAGGGACTAGAAGTATCAGATGCCTGCTATCCAATCCAATCTCCCCAGCGGACACTAAAAGGATAATAAAAGGATAATTTACTAGTATTCATTCAGATAATCCATCTTGAGCAGATTTTGAGCTATCTGCATATGCCTAATTAAGATTCACTGCAGAGCGTCTGCTGTCGGTGCCACCGCAGCTTCCCGGCGCGGCACGGTGCGTGCCGGGGGGGCTCAGCTCTCCATCCTCTGCGGCCGTTCCCAGGACAAGAGGTTTCCCTTTGTGGGAACAAGGTGCTCCAAAAGGAGCGGGTCAGCTGCAATTTGAGTATTTGCAGAATTCTTCTCCTTCAACGATAGAAGAAAAAAAGAAAAAAAATCTTTTCTGCATTAGCAACAATTTCAAAGAATATACCCCTAAGGGAGTCATCCTTTCAGCAATATAAATTACTTTAAAGGGGGAATCAGCCCAGGCAATTAGACCTTTTAGAACAGGTGACCACCCTCCTACATATTAAATCTTCGAAGGCAAAACTGCCTCTCCCATCCCCAGCGATGCAGGGTGCTCGAAGTGTCAGTAAACACACAACCATAATTACACGAGCTGCCTCATTTCACTAGAATCTTTTCAAGATTCATCATCTGCGCATTGATTTTGGATCGCAGGACTGCGTGCTTCCCGTTTTCGTTAACGCGTTTTTAAGCGAGGTCTAACCTCGCAAAGATAATTTGCTCCTGCAGATTTTGTCGACGCTGTGATGACGAACTCTGCAGGGTGGGGGGATCTGCCCACTGTGGGGGCACCCGCCCAGTGCTGGGGGGCTTTCTCAGACCTCCCTTTTACCTGCAAGCCATATTCCAGGTCAACCCGACGATGAAGTGATCCCTCACAGAAAATTCAGTGCACCGGCTCACTGCTTTATTTTTGCTAATGCACCTGGGTTTAAGTTAGGAAATGGCATCTCAAAGTTTTTTTCAGCCCTGATTGCCTGGTTCAGCCCTAATTCCAGAACAGACAAAGGAAAAAAAGGATTACAGGAGTGAAGTAAATAGGAAACAAATGGATTTGGGAAAACACATTAGCCAAACTAGCAAAGAGTGGGAAGAGCACAGCAGGCGGAAGCGGTGGCCGTTACACGCCGACCTGCGGCACTCACGGCTCCCCTGCACCCACTGCCCACACTGGGGGTGGGGGGTGGGGGCCAGCCAACTGCACAACTCGGCTTCACAGAGAGCCTGGTGCGTGGCATTGCCTTGGGAATGGCACCCCAGGCTGGCCACCCCACCTTGAGCGTGGCCCTTGGGCCATGGGGAGAAGGTTCCGAACTGCTCGTGTCCACAGGAGGTGATGGGACCTGCTCCAAAATCAGAGCACGTCAGACAAGGCCAACCTCTCCAATTCTGCCCGTCTCAAGCACCTCTGATACGAGCAGCTAAGGCCAAGCAAACGACAATTTTCCCAACAAACCGTATTTTTGCAGTATCATAAAGAGGAAATAAATAAACACACTTTTGTTGGAAGGATCAGGTCCTGTGGATGAGCGCACGCTGAAGTGCTTGAGCCCGAGTTCGGAGGAGATAACAATTACCAGCAAGTCATTACTTAAAAATGGGATAATTTTTCAAGCAAGCATGAATGCATCTGCACATTTCCAGCAAGCAAATAGGTTTGAGAATTCTCTGAACTGGAAAGAAACATTGCGAATCCTGGCCATATGCTTTTCTCTAACTGTATTTTAAAAAATATTTGCTTAGTCCTGTAATCTAAGAAGTGAAACACGATTCTGAGTTCAACCGTATATCAACGCGTAGATGTTTAGCCCGTGGCTAAACAAGATTTTCCTGTTCACAGTTACGATTTCACGTTTTGCCATAATAAAAACCCTTGATAAAAATATAGACGGTCACAGCGCACGCACTGTCACATCATTAGTTTATAAATAAACATGGATTACATTAAAAAAAAAAAATCTCTCGGCATACTGCTAATCTCCCAACGCGACGCCTCACAATAACCAGGCTGCCACCAGTGTATTCCAAAGCAACGGTGCAGCTACTCCTACTGTGCAGGAGAACAAGTTTTCTTCCCAAAACTCAGGAGGAAAGTTCTGGAAATAAAAGAGGACCTGTGGGCCTGTGCCATGCTTGTGGGGGGTTGAGGACAACATGACCCCAGGTGTTACAGAGCTGCTGGAGCCGTGCAGGCTATCCCAGAATCTGCATCCTTCGTGCATCTCATCCCATCTGAAACGGCCAACATGCGGTGGAATTCAACATGATGCCACAGTGCTTTTCCTGGAGGCAGACAGGGTTTTGAGAATGTTGGCATGAGGGAGGAATATACAAAAATTCAGGCTTCTGTCCCACGTAGTACTGCCAGGAGCGTGCTTTGTACGGACACGGGCACGCCAGGGTTCCCTGCACAGAGACTCCTGCCCACCAGTACCCCCGACCCAGCAAACCCATGGCACTGCTAACGGGTTATACACGTGAAACGGGATGCTGCTTTCAACAGGTTCACGTGAACATACACAGGAGCAGCTTTTTGTCCTCCCTATAGAAGCAAGGTACGTGTCTGCTTTACCTCCTAAGGAGTAGGGCATGGCATCACTGTCCCTGCTTGGGCACACAGACCAGATACTCCTGGGTTTTCCTTGCCATCATTCCTCCCATCACCCACGGGTCGCCTTTGGCCAACTCTTTCCTCCTGGTGCAACAGCCGCAGCGGGAATACATGGCTAACTTCAAGCTTTCACACTTCCTAGAAGTCCAGTCTTCCAATCTATTTGTTCCCTTTCTCTTGCAGGGCGGGTGCTCTTCGCTTGTCACTCCTTTTGCTGGGAACTATCATTTGTTTACTTTTTTTTTTCCTAGTGCCATGAAATGATGCATCATTCAGCACCGAGGTGCTAGTAAACGACAACGTAATGGCAAAGCTAAGTATGCTCTAACAGTGAAAGGAAAAAAAATCACTAATCAAAGTCTTTCAAATTATATGGAATACTGACAGCTTTTTAAGCTGTTTTAATTAAGTACACTGTAATTTAAACCACTGAACCATAACAACCCAACGTTTAGTGTTATATCCCTAGGAGAACTTTAAAAATATGCATAATTCTGCCCAGAAGGTAATTGAGGGATATTTTTGGGGTGGTGGGGGTAATTAAAGGTTATACAGGAGAGTAATAGGAATTTTACTTGGGTACTGATAGTGTTAGCAACTGTGCTAAAACCTCCTCAGGAAAGTGATTCATGTTCCCGGCTGAGTTTTCCTCGTGTTATTTTTAAAGGCGGCGAACGCTTGGGCTGAGCTCTGTCAGCCCCTGTATCAAGCCGAGCTGGCGAGGGGCTCGTTTTCCCGGCACAGTCGCCTAACCCTGGCCAAAACAACGCCATGCTTTAAGGGTAATAAGAGAAATTAAATGATTTCTCCCCATCAGCAGGTACGAGAGATGTAGCTTTTAAGGTTGTGTAAGGGCCCTGTTACCTAGGAGGTGTGGAGGAAGGGATGGCAGTTTTGTGATTGATGGATGGAGGAGCATGAGGGAAGGAAGGCAGGGCAGCTGCCCCTCGGGCAGGCAACCCCCTGTTGCCCCCCGAGCAGAGGAAGGGTCTCCCGAGCGCTGGTCCAGCACGGCAGCAGCTCCAGACCTGGCACTCGATGCAAACCCACCCGGCGATCCTGCTTGGGATGCTGGAGAGCCAGGGCAGACCTGTTTCCATCAGCTCCAGCTCGGGAGGAATAATATTATTCGAGGGGTGCTTAAAGCATCGTTCCTAGAAGTGCATCCCCAAGTGCTCGCCATACATCATTTTAGGGGCAATATTTGCTATACATTAAGGCAGAAAAGGTGCTCGCAGCCCCCTAAACCTGACGGGCTGCATAGCTATAACTGCCATGGTATGTACAGGGAGATGCAATGTGAAAAGTGGAAGATAATGTGCTCACACACTAATGGGCACTGAACTAGACACAGGCTCATTTTTCACATCATGTCATCTCTAAGGTTTGAATAAAAAGTAATGGCTAGAATGAGCCTGGATCTATCTCAGACATTATCATTTGCCTCCTCAGTTTTATTTGTGTTGACTTGTACAGTCTAAAAAGATGACAGTCTCCGGGCCCCCGGATCAGTCTGAGTGATAATACACAGCACATTACACTGCTGGTGACAGCTTCTGTTCTCCTCGCTGGCATATGAGCGCGGCGCATCTCCCTCCGTCATCTCAAATGCTATCAACTGACAGAATAAAGAATCTTGCGGAGGGGACATCACAAACCCTGTCTGTTATGATTTTATGAGATAAACTGGAGTTTCTAGGGTATCTTGTTCAGGAAATTAGTGTCAGTCAAACTTTGGGTGATTTTTTTTCTTTTTTTTTTTTTTTAAAGATAAATAGCAGGCTCTAGAAAAGTGGCTCCATTTAAATCACTGCACAATCAAAGCCTAGTTTGAAATTGTGAAAAAAAATAACCATTTAAAAATATTAATCCTCCTTTTATTGTGGTGAGGATAAAGGAAACACTTCTGATTTCACCCGAGCACGACGAAACAGCCACGTATGCTTACTGTACTTCTAACACAGTAACGCAATAGAATATATTTTTAGGTTATATCGGTACTTATTACTCTAAAAACATCTTATATTTCCTCATCAGCCAACTGCCTTAATCCTAAAAGTTGCTCAAGCCATTGCATTCAACTACAAATTCATATAACCTGAGACTTCTCAGCTGAACCTTACACGCTCGGCCCCACAGGCATAATGCTTAATTAAGTGTAATACCCTTATTGAAGACAGCCATTCTCAGTAACGCTGGTAAGTGTTCCAGAAATTATTTTCAGGGATTTTTAGTTGCAGGAATGTAAAGGGGGAAAAAAATATTACCAAGATAATCTGCAGTCTCTGGAGGATTACCACCTTGCAGAGATATGCAAAAAACGCCTAATTCTTTTGTTTAACCTGGAAGATGATACTAAACCTTCAGCTAATGAATCCCAGTAGGTTAGAGGGGGTTCGGATTAATCTGCAATTTGCTAATCCTGCTTCCGAGGGGGAGGGAGGATCCTCACAGCCCCCTCATTCCCTCTGGGCTTTAACACATGTGCCACTGCCCATGGAGCTGCTGCTCATGGGGCGTCCTCCCCGGGGCTCGCCTGGGACGGGGACCAGCGGCGAGGCAGCCCCCCACGTCCCGGCCACGCAGATACTCCTACCTGGCTGGCACTGGACACAACAGAGCCTGTTCTAAAGCTGCTGCAGTTCTCTAAACCCACCAAGATGCTTTTCTTACACTTTCAAAAAAATATACATTTCAGAATCATAAAAATTTACAAGTACTTGAACCATAATCTGCCAATTGTGGCAGCTGTTTCCCATGCAATTTCAGATACTTCTGTTATAATGAATGTGTCTCACTTGGCTGAAGTTCCTGTGAGTGGTTAACTCAGACCGTACGTGGTCCTTTTCAGACTGTTTGCTTGCTCTGAATTTCCTCTATTACCTCGGTGAAAAGATGCCACAAAACATGCCAAATGAGCAAGAGACAAAACACTCACTTCTACCTCTGCTTTAGTAGGGTTTCCTCTTTTAGAGCTGCTTCCACTAACCACCAGTCAGATTTCTCACACCCCATTCACATTCCAGGCTTAAATGTATTTTAAGGAACAGGAATTAAAACCACTAAAGCAAAAAACACCAAGGAAAAGTGAAGAAATGGAAGCAGCAGGAAGCATCAGACTTACTTCTTCTGCGAAGCGTAACAGCGTGAATGATTTTTGCAGAGTCACAAGTATAGGAACCAAACCATAGCGGATGCCGGACCCCCGCGTGAAACATTCTGCTTGAACATAAACCTGCTGCTTTGGGGAACTTCTAATAAATCTCAGTATCTTGTTATTGTTGCTAACTTCCTCAGGAAAACAAACAATCGTACATGCCTGCATGGGTGCGAGTAAACGAGGTCAGAAAGCAGAAGAGAATATAAGCAGAAAATGAGAACACATCTGCTTCGTTAATACCAGCAAACTGTTTCGACCCCTTAACGCTGCCCAGCCCGCCCTGCAAGCCCACGATTCACGTCCCACTGGCTTCCCCTGGCCAGCCCCTCAAAATTGGGATTTTTCTTTTTTTCTTTTTTTTTTTTTACTCTCCAAACCTCATCTTTGAGGGCATTTAATCTCTATTTGGTTGAATAATGGCCCCGTCATCGCTAACACATAGCTGTGTCTCAGGCAAGCCCAAGGAAGCTGCAAACGGGGCTCCCGGCCCACCCCACAGCAGAAGGTTATTTGAAATGTGAGCTTTGTCCTTAGGATTTTCCTCTCTTCTGGCCTCACCTCTGGCCCTCCCTGGCAACCAGATGACCTTTACTTTATTTCACACCTGGCTGCAGGTCCCGTGGCAGACGCTGATGCCCATTCCCCACGACTGGTTGGGAACGGGGGAGGTAGAAGGCAGCGAGAAAGAAAACACTGGTGTTTGGGCAAGGGAAGAGCCCCCAGAGGCTCCTCCACTGCCTGGGAAGGGCAGGTCCACGGTGCCAGCAGCGGGGAGGAGGGATGCTCGAGGGATCTGCCCCCGCACAGTTGGTGAGCTCCCCCATTGCGAGAGCAACCTCACCTCCGTAAAACAGCCCCGGGCTCGGGGCATGTAGGGCCTCTGGGGACATCATCTACTTCCCTATCAAGCTCCTTCATCTCCCTCATGGAATTATTTCCACTTGGGAGGCTGGCACAAAGCCACTCACAGATGGACGGCACTGAGGTAGCCAGGGGATGTGTGCAGCAAGAGCGTGCTTCCCAGGAAAGCTGTTGGGAATCCTGCCTTTGCTCAGGGCTGCGTGCCCAGGAAAAGGCTCCCTAAAAACTTCCAGCTTCCTTCCCTGTGGGGACCTATGGATGTGCAGAAGTGGTGGGGACCGCAGCGGGGTGGGAAGCCACTGAGAACAGCCCCACCACCAGCCCCTGGGGAACGGGGCCAAGAGCCGAGCAACAAGCCAGGCATTTCCCCAGTCCAAGGATGGGGGAATTTGCCCCGCTAAAGGGAATTTTCAGGTTTTTCTCTCGTGCCAAGGGGCAGTGCTTGCGGTTTCCAGGCTGTGGCCTGCCGC
>NW_010260901.1:45877-50283 GCF_000690775.1 Eurypyga helias
CAGGTCGCCTCTGCAGCGCCACGCGGGTATTTTATACCCAGGGTTTCTCAAGTTACGAGGCAAGGCCAGTAATTAATGGGATGCAACTATTAAATAATACCTGCAAGCAATTCTATTTTAGAATTTGACCTTAACTTCGTTCTCTACTGAAATTAGCTTTTTAGTCATTACTCAAAAAAAGTAAACTATGCCTTCCTAAAAGCCTCTCAACAGGTTAGTTTTCAGTTCGGTTGCAGCACCGTCACAGATTCACTCCTCCGGATGAGGCGCAGTGCTGGGAGGGGCAGAGCAGGCCAGGGACAGCACAGAGGAAGGTTTGGTAAGGAACTCAGTGTGTCAGAAGGGAGAATTTTAGTAATGGGTGTCCTCAAAAACTAGCATTGCTATAGCAACAGTCCGGCAGTTTGTAGGAGCAGCCGTAAGAGGGATGCAGGCTGGCAGGTCGATCCATTTAGTTATTGCTTCCATGTCATACGAAGTACAGAGGCATCCTAAACTAGTGGAGAAATAGGACCCTTTTCCACTCCTTTCAAGGTGGTGGGTGCCATCCCACAATCCTAGATCCTACGAGAGTTAAGTTGTGGATGCCCCATCCCTGGGAGTGTCCAAGGCCAGGCTGGATGAGGCTTGGAGCCCCCTGGGCTATGGAAGGTGTCCCTGCCCATGGCAGGGGGTGGCACTGGGGGGGCTGTAAGGTCCTTTCAAACCCAACCGTTCCGTGATTCTATGATAACTGCACATCCCGCACTGGCTTTCCTCAGGAGTCAAAATGGTTTGTAGGTACGGATGCGTTTTCAGGACATGCACACCAAAACGCTGGCACGTAACGGAATGACAGAACATGCAGGAAACTCCGAAGCTGCTTTCCCTGCCTGGAGGTTACCCTTGCTCAACACCTCAACCTCAACCTCCCTGCCGGTACCTTGTTTCCTCCCGGCTCGCTTTCAACCAGACAAAGAGGCAGAAGCCCAAAACAATCTGGTGTGGGATTACATAAGTCCCTTTCCCTGGGGGAACCTCTGCTGCTATTTAGCTGATTGCAATTTCTCATCACAGCAATTCTCAACATCATCATTATCAGTACAGCAATCAAACACAAACAGGAGCTGGTTCTAAATGAGAAATGGATGGGTAATGAAATAATTGCTTTGCTTCACAGCCCAGGGACACTCCCCAGCCCCCAAATACCTGACCTTCTTACGGCCTGTCAGGTACAGTGGGGTTTCCATGTTTTACATCACTCCTGGATATATTACAGCCATCATTCTTGCGTTGCCCAAGGCGCCGGGGAAATTCCAGCTAATCACTAACTCGGTGAATTTCCTTTGTATGTTTCAATTTGAAAATATACGTTATCCAAAACCCAGTGTTTTGTTATTATTAGTGTTGTTCCTGCGTGCTGCCCACAGCATCATTTCACTGCAGACCAAAATGACTCATGGCACCATCCAGACTGTGGTGTTGCTCACCCCTTACTCATGCTGAGAAACACACGAAGCAGTTTCTCAAACATGCTCATTATTGTAATTCTGTTAAGCAAAATATGTCTTACTACTAAAAAAAAAAAAAAAAAAGCATTATGTGCCCACCTCAAGTACAAAGATTTATCTGATTAACAGAGCAAAGGTCCCACCTTCATTGGCCAACAAAACTATCTCCTCGTCCCCAAAGGGAGACTGTCCACCACCTGTTGAAATTCGGAATGCTAAGCACCCAGACAGCCTGGAACTGTGATCGTTTTAGAAAAACGATTGTTAATATTTCTACATTTTAAAGCTAATTCAATACATTTCCAAAGATCCCTACATCTTCATTCCCTGTTCTTCCCAAGGAGTTTGTGTCCCCCAATTTTCTGGTGTATTCCAGTCTCTGCATACACTTGTAAATTAAATACCTTTGACCAAACTGGGATTCATTAGGTTCTTTGGGGCTTTGACACAGCAGTCTCCATGGCACTAGCTGTTACGGCTTGCCCCAACATTCCATTCACATCCCTAACTCAAACGCTATACACGTCCCTCCGGGCTCCAAGGACAAGGTTTTAGGGAGGCTTTGTGGCATTTTGTGTTGTGGATTTTGTTGTGGTTTTTCTGTTTCTTACTTTGATTTTTAACATGCACGTGGGCTCAGGGGAAGGCTGACAGGGGAATTCTCACCTGCCACAGGTAGGTGACAGACCAGACGATACACTAATCTGCTCTATACCCCTTCCTACCTCCTCTCTGCCAAACCTCGTAAGGGAGCCCTCAAAGATCAGCAGGTGAAAATCGCTCAAGTCTTTCAGTTTAGTCTACATGGGCAAGAATCTAATTTCTGACTTCAGGTTTTGTTTTAAATTTAAAATCCCGGGGAAGTTTTTATAAAGAATCTCCTGAAGCTATGAGAATGGGTTCTGCACACAATTTAAGTACATTTTAGCTCTATTTCAACACTGGGTGGAATATGCTACTTGTGAAAATCAGGAGATGGCTCTGTATGAGCCGTATTAGGATCACATAAACCCAAGAATCACAGCAGCATTTAAAAATATACAGGAGAAAAGCAGGAAAAAATACACATCCCTCTCGTCATCAGTCCATATCCGTCTCTGAGAAACAAGCCACCCATTTCACAGCAGCACTTCCCAGCACCCAGATCACCTAAACTGGCGTAGCTCAACATCTCCAGCGTGACTCTGAGCTGCTTCTCGTCCTTCCAGGCAGTTTCCTGGCCCCTCAACAGCACCACAGAGGAAACAAAAGGGCCTACAATGAAGCTGGGGGGGAACAACTTTTTACAAGGGCCTGTAGTGACAAGACAAGGGGTAACGGGTTTAAATTGAATGTGGGGAGGTTTAGATTAGATACCAGGAAGGAATGCTTCCTGCAGAGGGTGGGGAGCACTGGGACAGGTTGCCCAGAGAAGCTCTGGATGCCCCATCCCTGGGAGTGTCCAAGGCCAGGCTGGATGAGGCTTGGAGCAACCTGGTCTAGTGGAAGGTGTCCCTGCCCATGGCAGGGGGGTTGGAACTAGATGACCTTTAAGGTCCCTTCCAATCCAAAACATCCCGTGATTCTGTGAAATGTTAATTGTTTACCTTGGTAGAAACAGAATGGTGAAAAAAATAAAGCCAGCCCTACAGGGTACGCCCCCCGTAGCTCACTCCTTCCCACGTGCTTGGGCCACTCGGGCAGCAGCGATGGTGTGACCTGGGCACAGAGCGGTGACCACTGACATTTGCACCTACTAGGTCACTGCGTCCCCATCCCACAGCCCCAGAGAACTTCCCTTCAGAGGGGAAGCACATGGCACAGGAAGCAAAGTCTGAAAGGGCAGAGGAAAAGCTCAGGATGCAGTTGAGAGGCTGCCGGTGAGGTTTTTGGTACCAGAGGATGATGTTCTTCTGGGGTTCAGCCCGCCCAGACACCCCCCCCACGCTGGAGGGGGCTGCACAGAGAGCTACTGCCAGGCAGGCACCTACCCCAGGCTCTGCTGCGGGAAACTCATTTAGGCTCTGATCAACAAAGCACTTGAGCGAACGCTTCACTTCACGCGTGCAAGTGCTCCCGGGGGGACCGGTCTCCTCCTCCACGCTCGACACTTGCTCAAGTGCCCTGCTGAGCTGGGACCCTGCCACCGAAACACGTACTCCTCCAGCGAGCCTCCGCGTTTGGCTACTCGCTGTATGATCCGTGCTTGGGAGAGAAAAATCAGAACACGTTGCGTGTTTGACTTCTTGGGGGTGCCAGAAAAATTTGACTGGCTACATACCCGCGTACCTATACGTACCTACACAGATCGGTCGACCTCACATCCCAGTCTGGGAGATAACGTCTCCTGTGCTCGAGGAGAAATTCCCAAAATTCAGTGTGAATTTTCAAACACGTATCACAGTTTAATAGGAGAGAAAGTGCCCCTGTTTGGCAGAAGTGTCCCTTCTGCTTTCCGCTCAGACCCCGCACCACCCGCATGCGCGGCAAATCAACGAGGCCGCTTTGGGAGCAACGCCACCCCGGTATTTTTCTAACAAACACAGGCAAATGCCAGCATTAATTTCTCGGAGCTGATCAGCGGGACCACTCTGCCACACAGATGTGATTAGGAGCCGAGGTACGGGGAGAGCACCCGGACGCCTGATTGCGCCTACTCAGCGGCTGCACATCTGTACGCGGGGAGGCAACGGATGCTCGGCGTCCCCGAGCGGGGACGGCCGGGTGCTGCCACGCCACCTGGGAACGGGGGAGACCATGCCCGGCATCAGAAACCATCCTAAATATAAATATATATACACGCCCCGCGAGCACAAAGCTGTATAGCCGGCATCCTAGACAAAAACCTTTAAAGATGTCATTAACCCATCCGCGACAACGTCCCTTCCTTCATCCCTCCGCAACCCTTAAGGACCAAGATTTGCTGCAGAGACAGAG
>NW_010260901.1:50337-60029 GCF_000690775.1 Eurypyga helias
CTTTCATCCCTTATCAGCTTCACGTGGGCGGCCGCAAGGTAAACATGAAACGCTGCCGCTGGTAAATTCCGATTGGGAGTCTTGACAGCGCATTTCCAAAAGGTATAACATCTTAATCAAATTTGAAAATAAAACATCCCGGCGCTGAGCTCCGTCATAAACCTAAAAATTATATAACACACATGTTTTTATGCTTTGCCAATTACATTTGAAATAGGGACTGTTTGTTTCAGCCCCTCTAAAAATGAGGCGAGGATGAGAAAACAACCTATTTCCTTATTAGGTTCAGGAGTCAAAGGACTCAGCCAGGAGCCGCAGGCTTCAAGAGCATAGAAGATTAAGACATATATTGGATTCATGATGGAGGGCACAAAGTTCATTTTCAAAATAAAACAGAATTTTATTCATATTCCTTTTAAAATTCAGATTGCCATTTGCCAGCTGACCTGTGACATGGCAGCAGTGTATTACATTTTCAATGAGCAGTCTGTCTGGAGCTGGCAGGAGAGGAAACTGCTTCCTGGTCGAGTGGTTTTTTTTTTTCCACCACCCTTAAATAGTAAGAATTTGTCGGGATTGTTGTCAGAATGGTAGACGGTGCAAACAGGGACAGGGTAGCATATTTATTTTTAATAAGGAGACATGCAGAATAGCAAAGTCACTGGCATTATGCACCGAATAGGGCTAAAGAAATAAAAATAATCACAAAAAAAGAAATCAGAGCTCTGTTTCAATTTGTATGTGGAAATCAGGGGTGGAAATACTTGGCAGATGCATTGAAAATAAAAACAAAAGCATACTAGGGAAAAAAATATACAGCTATATTTAAAAAATAAAACGCAAAAGCAGTTTAAGACAAGTTTTTGGAGAGCGCGAGTCAAGCCAAGGTTTTCTATAGCGAGGAGCTAGATTTATCTAGCTCGCCATCTGTCAAAATTATATTACAAAAGGCACATATGCAGAGATACAAGACTACTGATTTTCATATATATTAAAACCCGCAACTCCTGTGGAAAATGAGACTCCGCACGCGGCGATGCCCAAAAGCTCCCACGTCAAACTTTTGGGGCTTTGCTGTAATTCAGCCGCTCCCCCACTCGGGGAAAAAGGGGGATGTTTTGCCAGGGGCTGTAAATACAGCCATGCACCCCCATGCCCCCCAGCGCCCAGCCACCCTGTTGCACCCGAGCAACATCTCGCTCGACCCGCGCAGGCTTGGGGCAGCGACCGGCGGGTGCCCTCTCCTCCTTCCCATCACCCCCACCCCGGTCGGGGGGTGGTGCCGACTTATGGCCTGAGCAAACCGGGATGAGGATGTGACGGCCGGACTCATTTTCCCTCGTGGCAAGGTTTTGAGCCCATGTTCCTGGGCTAAACCAGCGGGAACCCCAGGTCCCTTTGGGTGCCACCGCCGATTACCGGTGTATTAGATGGCTTTTGTCATCGCAATCAAACACCGAGTACAAACTGCGCTGCGCTCCTGATAACTTAATCAAGAACCCTCTGCTTCAATCTACCTGTAGATAAGAATCCAGTGTGTATTTTGACACGGAGAAACAAATCCACTTACCGCAGGTGAATTAGTTAATCATATATCAGTAAAAACACATCTCGTGCTCGGTGTAAAGATGATGATGAATATAAATTCTCCACATGCTGAATTTTAAAATTTTGCTAGCCCAGGCTCTCTCATGTAAGCCATGTTAACCCGCAATCTGTACATACTTACACGTTGACAACGTATACACAGCATAAGCAATTTTGTTGGCAATCTATTTTACTTTATGAACAGCTGAGCTCTAAAGCAGATCACCTCGGCGTTAGCTCAGGATTCATGGCAGGAAAGCAGGAGGGATGGCTCATCTCTGCTGCTCCCAAACGTGTTTGCAGACTTGATCCTTGGGGGTACTGCAACGTTATTTTTGCTATCCGAGCCGGCGTTGCGAGCGATGCCAGGCATCTCACCCCAACGGCGCTCCTCAAGAGGTGCTTCCGGCGAGGAAGGACACTGGGCTGTTTACGTTCCTCATCCATGAGGCAGATCACATCACTTTTACCATAATATATTTTTACGCAGTGCAATGGGACTTAATTGACCACAATGTCACCTTACAGATATGCACGAAGTACAGCTAGCAGATATAAGCACTGATTTTTAAAAGTCTGAATCGGAAAAAAGTATAAAAGGGAAAAGAAACCCAACTTTTTTGCACCATCGGTGCGTTTCAATTGTGGGGTTGTTTTTTTTTTTTTTTTTTAATTCTTAATACTTATCATTTTACATTTCGGCTCAATTTGCAATATAACAACCTGGTCTAGTGGAGGGTGTCCCTGCCCATGGCATGGGGGTTGGAAGTGGATAATCTTTGAGGTCTCTTCCAACCCAAACCATTCCGTGATTCTGTAAAATATTTTAAAATGCCAACCTGCAAAGCCGTGTGTTTACTTCATACGTTAATTTATAAAGCTGCGTCTGGTGGAAGTAAGAGGTGTTAAGGCCAGTTATGTATTAAGTGTTACATTACCGGTATACGTGATTGCTACTTTTCGCATTAATCACCAGAAAAATTCCCTCTGCTCGGAGTACTAACAGCATTTTAATCGTTAATGCTATGGAGGAAGGGGCTCGACACCCACCAGCACCCCCGGGCTGCGGCGCTGCGTTTGGCACCAGCACAGCACCCATTCCCCCCGGCAGCCCCCCTGGGAGAACCTGCCCCACGGAAAGGCGGAGAGGAACGGTCCGGACCCGAAGCCGAGACGGGGCAGCCCACGGCCGCGCGCACCGATTCAGCTGCGGAGCCGAGCGCCCGCTTTGCTCAGCTCTTCCTCCCAAAGCCAGGGCTCGGCTCCTCGTTCGGCATAAAATACAGAATCCTTAATTGGTGTGTGCTTCTCCAACATGTTTTTAATGAAAACGCGGCACATAACTCTTAGTTTGTTGGCTGGCAGAGCCCAATTTACAAAAGTGGGAGTGCAAGATAAGAAAAGAGTACATCTGCAAAGCAGGCTGTGCAATGAATCACGCAGTGCCAGAGTTGAGCAGAATATAATTGAGTCCAACATCTCTGAGCACTTTCACCATAATTAATGATAATCTGTAACAGAGGAATCTGAGATTCCAGTTCAGAGAACTGTTTAATTAGGCCAAGTAATGAAAGCAGAAGCAGTACAAGAATATGGCCTGCCTCATGATTAATGATTCATGCTACTGAACACAAAAGTGCCGCACCGTTAACTCTAACGGATGCTGCATCTCTCTGGCATTTACAAAATAGTGAAATGCATGCATTTTTGTATTTTAAAGATGTAACTGGCAGTATCCTTTTCTGAGCTATTTACATGATAAATATGGTTGCAAAGGTAACCATCGTCTTCTCGGGTTCTTTGCTCTGGGGTACTTGAAGATAAATATGGTATCTGCCTGAACATCAGTATTAAGGCAAGATCTCCTCCGCTGCTCAATAATTAATATCCTCACTTTCAAAGTTAGTCAAACACCCATGTTTTTCTTTTGTACTTCGATAACGCAGACGAGCCCCGGTGAAACGCAGCTGCACCGAGAGCGCATCAGACGTACCTTTAGCTCTCTAGAAGGGAAAAATGGTGCCGTTCATACGGTACAAAATGTAAAAAGAAGAAAAAGAAAGATGAGGAGATGGTAAGTTTTTCGCAGGCTTCCACTTTTGCTGGGTCAGGGTGCAAAATGTAGAGCAATTTGATGGGGAATTGCCCTAGAAGTGTAAGGGACATGACAAAAGAAGTGATAAGACTGCCTGGGGCTTTAACTTACAAGCCAGCAAATTATATGGGTTTTATGTGACTATTTACTCCGCCATTCAATGAAACAAGGAGTACTACTTATCATGGGCACTGCAGAAGCCCACGGTACATATGCAAGGTCTGAGATAAGAACACTTTTACAAAGAAGCCTGTTCACTAATGTCTCCATTCACCACCAGATTAGGTCTCCTTGGGTGCCTGCTTCAGAAACCGCCACGCTTCAGCACCCACCGCGACTAATACCCATGCAGGAGACATTATCTGCTCTCTGGCATAATGGACCAACATTTCCACCCTGCCACCGTCCTTCTCTTTGTGGGGAGGACCCCCTGCCCCGCTTCCTCTCCGTCCACTCTCGTCCTCCCCCTGGCACGCACCAGCTCCTCCAGCTCCATCCTCTCCCCGACAGCAGAGCTCCGCGCACGGCCGAGCTGCCGGGACATCGGCGGCTCTGGGGGCGTTGTAAAAGGGAGATGTGAGACTGGGCTGAGCGAGGAGCACCCTGGGCTCACCTTACATGGGTCCTTCATTCCTCCTGGCCATCCGGCACTCAGCAGTGTCGTGGAGGACCGCAGCCTTCCCACTACAACACACACCCCTCCGCTGTGCCTCTGCCTGCTTTGGCACACCGGCAGCAGGAAACCAGCTACCACTATCAGTTTTAGAAGCATGCTTCCAGGAAGAAGAACAGCTTAAAAAAACCCCTAAAACCTCCACTGAAAATGATAAGAGAATGGATGTGCTTAAATTATAATGTCAAATAATAAGCAGGGCAACTTGTGAATTTTTAATGGACATTTTAAAGAGCTCATAAACTTTTGGGTGAGATTACAGAGGCTCTGAACCTGTCAAACATGGCTCGGCTATTTTAAAAAGGCAAACTGGCAACTGTAGAGGAGGGAGTTTCACATCCATGGAAGGAAAACTACGGGAAACCCTCCCGAGGGAGGCAGGACGAGGAGGAGGAGGGCGTGATGAAGGACAGCAGCACGGCTCTCGGCATGCTGGATCGCACCTAACTAATCCCCGGCGTTCTTTGAAGATATTACTGCCACGGCAGATAAGGGAAATTCAGTAGATGTAGTATACTTAGATTCTCTAAAAACATTCAACAAGGTTTCACCGTGCAGATAATGCCCCAGATAAAGGTACAAAACTGGTTTAGGAGTAGAAGGCTCCACGTCACAGCGGGTCCGACTGGATGGGCTGGGGGTATATTTGCCAGTCACACTGGGCTGGTGTAAGAGGTGGATCCAGCCCTGTCTCGACCGTGTTCCTTGGTGAGACGCCGAGTTTGCCAGCTGCTGGGGTAGGCAGAACACATCCCCCACGTGCCCCCTGCCAACGTACGCTGCCTGCTTTGGCTGAGCCTTCAGGCACTTGGGAAAAACCTGAGCTTGCGACCTGGAGGCTGAGTATTTTCACGCTGTTTTTCATAATAATTTATATTCTTTATAAAGAAGAGGAAAACCTTAAAAATCTGAAGAGATATAAAAAATCCAACCCGATCTGGAAAAGTCTGGGGCACGTTAATTAGAGAGAAGCAGAGCAACCCTGGCTAACGAGAGGAGTAAGCGAGCAGGTTTGCAGCAGCTCATGACTTCCAAGCGTGCGTAGGGTCCCACTTCCTACAGACCACAGCAAGGGCTTGGTAAGAGCCACCAGGAATTTCAGTGTTGGGTGGTTCCCGTTAGGATGCGAGGACAGTTCCCATCCAACAAGCACACAGCGACTGTTTAGCCTTCCCCCTGTAAATACAGGCTCCTCAACACGCCTCCTCCATTCTTGCACAGAGCACAGGAACTCACAGCTTCAAGGACCTTTTAAGGAACGTGTCTCCTCTCTGCTTAAATATTTCAGGTGGCGAGTAATTCAGACCATCTACTTGTAAGAGGTACCAACGGCTTATGCTCACCTACCATTAGCAAAAACTGTCATGACAGCATCATGGTAGAATCTCAGAAATGAAGCATCACCATCCAGAAATCGTCAAAGCTGCTACGACCTACCTCATCCTATAATTTATTCTGCATTTCATCAGTAAATGATTTTAGTATTTAAATTACAGAGGGTTTCTCCCCTCCCAAAAAAAAAAATCTAGGTAACTGTGCTCATCGTCGTCACCGCCAATCCCTGCACTATCTGCAGATTCGTGATGAACATTTTTGCAAATGAAACTCAGCTGCTTGAGAGTTTAGAAGGGAAATATAGAAATGACACAGCCAAAGAAATATTTTTAAACTGAAGTTAGCATCCTTAATTTTATTTTTCCCCCACCGTCAACCCAAGAAAAATTAGCATGATGACGTCTGGCCTCGCTGAGAAAATAAACAGAAAAGGAAGTGTTGAAATCAGCCAGCGCTTTCCACTTTCTGATGCCAAATACTGACTTATTTTGGGTTTCTTAAAAAGTATTAAGCCGAGTTCAAGGCTTATGCCACTGGGAGATGAATACAGTGAGCCTGGCTTGGCCATTTGTGAGAATTACGGTGCAAACATGGCCAGGGTGGGTTTTTTTCGGAACTTGTTCCTGTAAAAGTTATTCAGAGTGGGAAAAACTACGATTCACAAAAAAATCTCATCATTGAAAATGTTTTTCTGTGGCCCTGTTCCATGCGGGAGGGAGGGGACAAGATTCTCGTCTCTCTAAATACTAGCAAGGACTGCTCCAGAAATTCGAAGTATAGCGACGGAGCCAGCCAGTGTGAGAGGCTCAGGAAAATTTCTGGGCATAAAATAGCAGAGAAAAATAATAATAATAAATAAAAAAAGTGTTGCTAAAGACTCTGTAAACCATATGAACCCTTAAACCCTGGTGAGGGGAGCGCTGGGGCAGCCCTGTGATGTACAGGCAGCACAGCCCCATGACCGGAGCCAGAGGAGAAGGTTCCACGTGGGATGTTTGTGAGCTTGGGGCCAACAGACCTCAACGCCGATGAAAAACCGAGGGACAAGTACCGTGACCAAAAAAGTAGCTATTTAAAAAATTGATTTTCTAGGCTTTTTCTTACATCTATTTACATGTACCTCCCTTCTGAATGGCTTGAACATGCTTCCGTGGGGTATTTATCCAGCCTGTCTCACCCGACGCCTCAGCAGCGGGTTGGCGAGCAGGGCAGAGAGAGGGGTTTGCCCTGTTCTTTGACCAAAACAAGGGACAGTCTGTTTGTGCTGCCGCTCACCGATTCCCTTCTGCGGGCGATGCTTCCGATCCTGGGAAGGGGAAGACCCGGCGCGGCCCCTTCTCATCCGTCACTGGTTGGGAGAGCAGCAAAGGCTGCAGATAGATCTGCAGAGACCCAAACAAACTAAACTAGTCCCCTCGACCGACTAATACTATCATTTGAACAGCTGGATTTATTGACTTTGCAAAATCAATAGCTATTTTTATTAATCATCTTTAGATAGCATGATGCTCCTACTATATCTCTTTCAGTGACTAATACAATAAATTTCCCCTTTTGATGTTCCCTGACATTTGAGCAAATTAAATGGAGCATTAAATATGATCCTCTTTGGGACAAAAGTGGGCAGAATCATTTGTGACTACTTTATTAACTGCTAGGAGAATACTGGCAGCACCTTCAAAAATGTTGTTCAGCATGCAATATTTATTATTATTTAAATTTTTCAGAGCAGTGCTATATTACTATGGATCAAATGGTTTTAGTTTTGTGAAATGGAAATATTTCCATATTTACTTTTATTTTGAACATGATACCAGCTGAGGAACCAGAGTCCATCTTTGCTACGTGTATGATGGGAAACCTTTATAAAGTATACTTTACTCTTAAAATGGACTACATCCTGTAAAAAAGTTCACATCAAAGTAACTTTACTATGGAATAGTTAAACTGATATTTTCAAAATGTCATTGAATAAGAATTATTTTTTTTTATTCTGAAAAAGCGACACCAATTTACATGCTTTGGCCAAAGGAGAAATGGTCAATTAAATACTAGGGCTTGGAAAACTGTGGAGGGGGGAATTTGCCAGAGCGGGGCTCCCTGACCCCCAGCCAGATCCCATGCACAGGGATCCTGGTGCATTTCCAGCGTAGAGTCACATTTACCCTCAGTGTGTTTTATATCAGCCATTCCTGGCATTTGCATCTGAATTTCCAAATCACATTAAAAAATAAATTAAAATTAGCAAATTGCCCCACTTAGACATTCACTTTATCACCATCTTAGAGGGGAGGGGTTTCAGGAGGAAGGATGGCAGGACGTGAATTACCGAGCCCCCGCTGCGGGTCAGAGCGGCACAAGTACAATTCGTCTGTTTCTGTTGATCAACTGTTTATCCATTTTTGCAGAACACATCCATCCGGCACCTCGGCGTGCCTAGATTATGTCCTGATAGGAGACTGATGTTACACCGCTTCCTTCTACTTCCACCCAAACTGCAGGTAAAATTCCCATCATCTCCCACAGAAGCACAAGTCCTTTCATAACCGCTAACTGCTTCTGCCAGGCAAACATTGAAGTTTCAGATTAAGAAGATAAGAACCAATTGACATAAAATAAGAACTGTCCTGAATTTTATTCCCAGGCTCAGAATGAACCCAGACACCAACTTCGATTGAATCTGGGGTATAAAAAGAAATTACAGCTGACCTCCCCCCAGACAAACTGCCTCCCTTGGAGAAGCAATACAGGTGTGTTAGCACAGCGCGCGGCTTGAGCTAATTAGCTCTGCAAAGAAACTAATTAACCCCAGATGAGCATTGTCTTAATGCAACGATGTTATTTTCAATGTCGAAGAGGTACAGAACCAGAGCCAGAACTACCTACCTCTGTGGAGGTAGGTTTTTGCCCCTAGAAGGCTCAGGTGGGGCAGGGCTGGGCGTCCCTCGGGGTGGCACAGGGCGCTGGTGGCACCTCTGCCATGGCATTGCAGGGCGAAGGATCACCCAGCTGCAGCAAGAGGGCTACAGCGCCCGTGTTTATTGGGCCCTGGGGGCACACACCTGCAGGTTTCAATTCACCACGTATCCCCTGCCAGCACGCGTGACGGCTCCCTCCAGCAGCAAGCCCTCCTCCCAGGAGCTCAGCCTCTGCATCCTGACCTCTCCCCACACACTCAGGGCCTCCCTCACCCCAGGACAGCTTTCCCCCGAGCCGCTGACTTTGTGGATCACCCAGCTGTATCTCTGGGCAGAGATGCCTCAGCAACCTCACGTGTTTCCCTGCGCATCCTTCCTGCGGCCCTGGATCCTCTTCCAGTACTCCAACGGTTTTGTGCCAAACTTATTTTTCCTGCCTCCTAACTTTCTTTACCTCATGGCCTCCTCTTCATCCACTTAACTCAGCATCCAAGTTCTTAAATCTCACCTTTCCAGTGGCCCCCTCCCCTCCCCTTTTCTCCCTGTGACCCCCTACCTGGGAATGATTTCTCTCAGTTGTCACAACAGCAACAGCCTTCATACGCAAACAGCCGGTCGCAGTCAGCTGTCATACGTGCGGCTTGGAAGTGGGAAAATAAAATCAATAAAGTGGATGAAGAACCAAAGCTGCTGCCCCAGGACCCAGGGAGAAGATGGAGCGCAGGAGGCGGCTGGGGAGAGCATCCACTTTTTCTGGGCTCTCCCTCTCTCCCCAGCCAGCGATTCATTTTTGGTTTGTGTTGGAACTGGAGCTTCCCACGCTCAAGTTTCACCAGCTCTTCCCAGTAGTGCTGCTCTCTGCTCTCTCAGCTGGCATTAAAACTGTCTGGATGGAAGTCAAATGATGCGTCAGTGGCTAGCAACGGGATCTTAAACCTGGTCTTCCAGTTAATTTAGCCGTAGAGCACTACCAGGAGGTCGGAATGGGGAGACACGATGCGATGGTGTCTAGTTCCCAGGGGAAGGACCTGCGCAGGGTCAGCACCAAACCCATGATGCCAAGTAGCACCTCTGCTGTGTTCAG
>NW_010260901.1:60048-67063 GCF_000690775.1 Eurypyga helias
TGAGCGGGGCACGGCCCCTGGGGAGGGGTGAGCACTCAAGTGATCGGTTTTAAGTGAAAAAGAATCATCTTTTTCACCAATAGAGAACACTGCATGTACATTTTCATATCATTTTCTGGTTTTTCAATTCCTAGCCTATATGTGTAAAAATAAGTAATAGTAGCTTATACGTATTAAAAACTTAATCTTTGTTCTTAACCACATACCAGCAGTGGATCGAACAAAGAGCACCAAAAGGTCTGACTTATTCAGTGCAAACCTGAGCTTCTGAAAACAGATGAAGAGCACATTCCCCATCATCTCAGTGATGAGTTAGTGTCTGGGTGCGGGTACAGTTGTCAGCATTGGCATTTGTGTGTGCTGCTGGTACAATCACCCCGGTTTACCTTCAGGTGAAATGTCACTGCAGAAAATCCACTTTTCTCCCCTCTTTTCTTTCCTCCTGACCAGTTTAATTCTCAACTGGCTACTAACAACTCATACTAGCCATTGGTATAACTTTGTTAACAACGCAGGACAGAGTGGAGACCATGGTTTTGACCTCAGCAGTGCTGAGATCCAAGAGAGGATGAAGCACACGGAGTGCTGTTAGTACAGAGCATCTCTCTGTTCCTCTCTCCACCCCAAAATCCCACGGGATTACACCAGAACACTGACCCTGGACATTCACATGCTGCTTGGCTATGCCAGTGGGTCACACAAGCTCTAGCAGTGCTGACGGGTTTCAAGTTGGTTTATACCGCAGTAGGTATTTCAGCTACTAAAGTGTTGACACCTCCTGAAGCTTACGCTTTCATTTTATTTTATTAAAAAAAAAAAACCACACCACCACCCAAACCCCAACTCCTCCCACATTCTGCTGCAGAATTAATTAGTCCATGAAAATCCAGAGTGCCAGCAGCATTCCCTCCTCTTCCCAAAAGTGTTGCTGTGAGAAGCAGAAAAAGCCTATTTTACGTTGTCAGTAGCCTGCATACAGACCCCAAAATTGCCGATTCCCCCTTCCAAGGTGGCTTCAAACCAGGAGCCCAGGCAGCCACAAGAGCCGAGAGGGATGAGCAGCGGCGTAGGACAACACACAAGCATCAGGTCCAGAGCCCAAGGATTCACACCGCGTCATAAAACAGTTTTTCTACATGCTCCCCACTGATGGAACGTTACCTCCAGGAACAGCCGTAATAAATGACTTCCCAAGGGTTTTTTTTCCTCTCAGTATTTTTCTCATTAAGTAATAAATGTCCCCAGTTCATGTGAATTAGGTACACAGGTCCCATCAATTTTAAGGAGAGCAAAGTTACTTTCCAGAGTCTTTCTTTTGCTGCTTCTTTTTCCTTCATAATTTCATATAAAATAAAATATTCAGATGCCAACATTAAGATAATAAAATCACATTAAAAGCTCTACTCCCGCCTGTTGTGGTTTCTTCCCAAGGACAGTGTTTTCCCGGCAGGCAGTCCACCCGTTATCCTGGAGCCACGCTGTCCTATTCGCCTGGCTTTGAGGGACGCTAAAGCAGCAGCAGAGGGACCTCATCTCCCGGCAGACAACAGAGAGACGGCCCTTCCCAGCACCTGAAATCCCGATGCCTGAGCTGAGGGTACCAGGGACGCTCTGAACCAGCCCTTGCCCTGGGTACAGGGGAAAAACCCAGCACTTTGGAAGAAAAACGCTTGGGCATGTCCAAGCCCTTTCTATCTTTTCATTTTCAGTATTTTAGCATTGGGAAAAAAAAAACCCAACACATCATGAACAAGAACCCATTTCTACCTCCTGGAACAGGATGGGGTGAAGGACTTGAGGATCTTCCCAATATCACAAGAGTCACTGAAATTAGCTTTCTGCAATAAGCCAAGTCATGTCACCAGGTTCCTTTTAGACGATCTAAAGATTAAAGGCTCTATTCCTGGAGGGTTCCTGTGGCATTTACTCAGGGATTTTTATCAAGCTTTATGTGATGGGCTACCTAACACACCTCTTCCAACCTTAACAGCTAACAGGAATTTGGTATCTCTCAACATGGATTTCTTGCTGTACTGGAGAATATTTGGCAAACATCTTGAGACTGTAACCAGTCACAGACAGGAGTTAAAATGAAAGAAGGGGAGAAAAGTGGCCACGGATTCAGAGCAAACATTTAGATTCAGAACCAAAGTATATATGTATACAAAGCAAGTATGTATATTAAATCCAGGGGTTTACCCATGGCGGCATAATTTCCCGTGCCGGAACAACAGTCAGCGTGGGTTGTTTCACCATGGCCCATGCGATGCCCGGGGCAGCCAGACCCTGGCACAGAGACCCCGACACCAGAGTCGCTGCAGCAAACGCAACCGGCCGCCCTCGGCTCCACGGAACGATGGGACGTGGTACAGCACCCACATGTGGGGTGTCTGCCGAAGAGCCACGCCGCGGTTTCAATCGCTCACTTGCCAGTACATCACTGATCAGGGAGAAAGGTGGGTTTAATCCTCATTCCACGTACCACCAGCGGGATGAGCCAGCGTAGGTGAGCCAGCACTCTGGACAACCCAGGGCGTAACTGCATCCAGTATCACGGGAGAGCGAGGGCAGGCAGCATCCCAGCAACATCTGCCCCTGGTTATGCTGCCTTCCGGATGCAATGGAAATGCACAAGCTACAGAAAGTCCCGTGGGTCCCCTCCGAGCCCCACACCCAGCAGGGTGCCAGAGGCGGCCAGGGCAGAGCCCCATCCCTCGCCCACAAGCCAGAGCCACCAGCCTGGCCACCCGTTAATCCTGCACCGCGCGTTTCCTAAACTCCCATCACAAAATGGTGCAATTACTGCAGGTCACGAACATCAAATGCCACTAGCACTTCCAGCTGTGCCTCCGCAATAGCCTCCCAACAGAAGTACTGCAACACGGTCATAATAATATCCCAGCTGTAGCCACAATCACTGAAATCACTGACGGTGTCAATAATGTATAAAACCCCATGGAAACTCAACCGCACTCGCCAAAAGGCATTCATCAATTACACCGCATTTTATCTACCATTCAGAATGGGCTGGTTTTATTGTCGGACTTTTAAATAAATGGGTAAGGTAAATAGGCCCCGGCTGAATTGGTCTATCTCCAGTAAAAGGTATTATATGAAGTTTTACCTTAATACTTCAAACACACTCAGGAACGGCAGCAGAGGGTGTAGCAGCAAGGAGTTGCGCTCATGCGGCTGAACCCAGCCAACTCGAAGGTTTCAGGGATGGAACAGCTTCTGCTGGTGGAGAAGAACTGGGAGGGGGAGCACACGCATCCCAAGCACCAGCCAACTACCCAAACGGGTGGGGAAGGACAAGGGGAAAAATCAAGGCTAATCAGAGGGAGTTCAAGGGCAGGTGATGCCAGGTAGGGTGGAAAAGCAGAGAAACCTCCCCATGCTTGTCCCACCTGTGACGGAGAAACGTGGGGGGACCCTCACGCCAAAAGGGAAAAGGCAGGAGAGGGAAAAGACAGGAGAGGGGAAAAGTGGCAGGAAGAATTATGATGGGTGCAAAGGGTTACAGGAGAGTTTCTGGCAGAGGAAAAGTTGCAGGGAGAGGGGAGAAAGGCAGGAAAAAGCACGGGAGAGAGCAGGGGAAGAGCTCTGCCAGATCAAAGAGAACCACCAGCCCTTGGAGACTCGTGTGAGGTTTTATTTAAGTCTGTACTAAAAAGAAAAAAAATCAATTAAATTAACAAAATGGTTTACATTAGAATTCATCAAGAAAATGCCCTTCAAAGAAAAAAATAAAAAGCTTTAATGGGTGTGATATTTTTATAAATATTGCCACCGTATCCGCTGCATCCGCGCGACTCCGGTGACCGCGGTGAGAAACCGTTTTCCCTGCTCTGCTCCAGCTCTTAGCAGGAGCTCGCCCCCAGCCCGCAGGAAACGCTGCCTCTAATTCATCTGGAGACCCTCGGTAAATGAAAGGGAATATTATACAGGCTTGCAGCCTGCAAGGGCTTCTCCTCAGATGCAACTTTTCAGATGTGTGCAGCTCTTTCATGGCACAATCACAGGCTAAACGCGGCTCCCCTCCCTCCCGCCTCCTTCCCTCCACACGCACAGACTTAAGGAAGCTGCTCCAAATAACTGTCTCCTCTTTTTTCTTTTTACCTCCACAGAGGGAATTGAATCCCTATCTCTCATCCTCTAAACCAAAAATGTATTATTGCTATGCAGGTTTTCACTGCTTTTGTCTCAGAAATTGTCAGTTCCAACACAGACTTAAATTGGGGGATAGTTTCCCCAAATACACCTCCTTACAACACTCTGGATTACGACTGGAAAGGCAGGGAGAGAGGAAAAAAATCCCGTTATCGTCAGTGATAGCTCTTCCACTGCTTTTTTTATTAATGCAAGTGCTAAACGAGACTGTGTACTACCAACGATTCACAGTCGCCTCCTTGAACTGCGTGGACAGGTGGACGGGGGAATTAAGAGCAGACGAGATTGTGGTTCAAGGTGCAATACCAGGCGTGTCCACGTATGCCAAAAATAAAGGAGCTGAAGCTAAAAATATCCGCGAAAGGGTGTTTCCTCACATTTCAGGTTGGTATTTCATAGCAGAAATGTGAAAAAATAGATTTTTTTTTTTTTTAATGACTTGAAAGAAACTTGCCTATTTATAAATCCATCTAAGGAACAACACAATCTGACTAAAACCTTGACTACACCTATTGCTTGTCACCACCCTTCTTTCAGCGCATAAGCGCCGCGTGCTCAACGCGGTATTAAGGGGCCCATCTGAACGCGAGAGGAGGCCTGGCTGGGTCAGGAAAGGGGCGGCCGGGCACGTGCCAGCCTCCTCTGATCTGGCATTTTTTCCCCGTGAGCCCAACGCAATGTGTAGGAGCAGCTCAGACGAAAAGGCCGAGAACCAGCGGCAAATTGTTTTCCACGGCCACGTGCCACGACATCCACAAACGTGGGCTGCTGAAACCCACACGGAAGGAAACCTTCCTGGGGAATTAACACAGGTGCTGGAAAGCGGCAACTTCCTTCGAACACCTTAAATAAATCTTCTTTTATTCTCTCCTTCTCTCCTGACCTGGATCTGGCTGTCGGTGCACATGAAAGAAATTACGAAAGCTTCTCAGTCACTGCTACTCCGGTTCCTTTTGCACTACAGCATTTGTCATTGCCAAAACAGCAGAGTTTAATTAAGTGTTGTGAGCAGCCTAGTGAGAAAGACACTTTAAATTAAACCTCTGTACATGCAGCTATTGGTTCTTTACCTCCTGAACAATCAGCGGGGTGTTCGGCATAAATTCCTCCTCTCAAGGGAAAGGCAGCTGTACGCACCTCTAGCAATTCATAAATGATCCTGCTTTCCCAGAACCATATCTTATTAAAGCGCATTTAATTATTTCTTAGTTTTAAACACCGGTAGATGAAGGCGATAATTAATGTGCCTACCACTAAACATTTTATTTACTCTTGATATATTAATGGTATTATCAAGAAAATATGCTACAGTTTCAGGTTTCACAAAATTACATGGCAAATTATCTTTTGATGCATCAAGCAATCGTTAATATAATGGAATAAATTATTTCAACACCTCAGCAGTAACGAATGGGTACAAGTACGTAAGCATTTTAATTCTTTCAAAATGTTTTCACAATTACAGATTGCAGACGATACTTAAATCGACGATGCAGGAGTTAAGATGGAAAAAAACTCCACCAACCTTAAAAGGTATTGACTTGTGGGTTTTTCTGCAGGAGAGAAATATTTCAGTTTAACTGGTTTAACTTGAGGAAGCACCCTACTGCATAATGATGATACTAAAAATAATAATTGTTAGTAGCAGGTACGGAATATTTCAGTGGCATTTAGGCATTTTTCCTGCCAACTGCAAACAGGCATTTATCTCATGAAAATTCAGATCGTGATTGATCCGCATACGTACAAATATATGTACAGTGGCACAGAGAGGAATGCCTCCTTCACAAATACGGTACGTCCACAAGCAGCGTAGGGGTAAGACACGAGACCCCTCGGGTACCACGGAGGGGTGCCTGCAAGATGCACGGGGAGGCAATCCCTCCGGGGGCACGCCTGCACCCGCCCCTGAAGGCAGCAGCGGACCCAGCTGCGCCGAGCCCCCCCGGGCAGGGCTGGCCAGGAACCTTCAGTCCCTTTGTGCTCGAGCCTGGCCTTTAAAGACAGAAAACTGCCGCTTTTTTTTTATTCTGCGCTATTTTCAAAGGTATTTTTATCAACCCCTATGATGTTTCCTTCTGGAATGATATCAAGACCAAAAATATTTTTTCTTAACAAAAATTATAAACCACTATTTTTTTCTTAACAAAAATATTTTGGAAATCATTCCAATATATAAACCAGTGGCATTTTTGTTACAATATTTAATAGAAATCTTGACACTGAAAACATTAAAATAAACACGTCGGCATTTCGGAGCGCCCCTAGCACAGGCACAGCTGAACATCGTGACTGGGGAAGAGGTCCAAACCTCAGTCACTCGTCCTTTGGGCCAGCAGAACGGGTGACTCCAGTCGGGGCGAGCCCAGACCGGGCTGGCGACGTGCTGCAAACCTCCGCTCCTCGCGCGCCGGTAGCGAGCTGCGCCTGGCAGGGGCAGCCCCGCTGGCCACGACACTGGGGGACACCAGGCAGCTCCAAAAGCCACAGCTCCAAAAACCACAGCTCCAAAAACCACAGCTCCATACCGTTCAGTCTGGCTGTCTGGCAGAGCGTGTGTAGGAGGCACAGCAAAGCCGTTCACAGCACTCACACCCAAGGGGTCGTCCAAGAGACAGGGCACCTGAGCGAAATCACCAGTCAGAGCCTTGACCCTGAGTTATTTCAGGATGTCCAGAGCCTGAGGATGGACACAGGGTCTTTTTCAGCTGTAAACAAATCTATAAGAATCTGTGTATACATATATTTTCTGGATGTTCCTAGTAAACAGTGTTTTCTAAATACAAATGCCCCGGGTGTCTGGAGGGGACCGTTGCAGGCAGGTGAAACACCAGCACCGTTAACA
>NW_010260901.1:67083-67608 GCF_000690775.1 Eurypyga helias
TAAGCCTGCCTGGAACCCAGGGAGGGGAAATGCCCTATTTACTCAGGTACGCGAGGTGTGAATAATTGCTTTCTTCTGCTGAAGCAAAAACAGGCTCATCAGGCCAAGCTGGTCCCAGCGTCCTTCTGGACCCAGCTGGACACGGCTCGAGGAGAGCATCTTCCCCAAAACCTCTACTTTGACACTAAAGGCTGGTTGGGGTTTCTTCCCGCTTTTATTTGTCAGTTTGCCAGCAGAGCTGCCAGGCACCCCCTCTGCATCGCTTCCCGGTGCACGGCGTATACAGACCAATGCTTTTTAAGCGTGATCTGGCGTACCAAGGATGCTTCCACAAAGACACCTGCTTGGAGAACCAGCGTTGGCCGGCAGAGACGGGGCAGGTTTTCGGTTCGGCACCCCGCGGCCGTGCCAAGGGGCAGTGCTGACTCCTGGCACACCATCTCCATGGCTGCTCCTGGCGAGAGGCACCGCCGGTTTCGCTCCCCTGGAGAAGCAGGGAATGTGCTGTGCCGTGTTTGCACAGTG
>NW_010260901.1:67651-70660 GCF_000690775.1 Eurypyga helias
ACAGAAGTACGTATGCCCCTGCACGTGCTCGCCCTGCGGCTCCAGCCTTTGCCTGACATGTACGAAGGGCATCTTCATTGCTGTGTCCTGTGACTTCCCAATGAAATCCTGCAAATTTGCTAATCTGCTCGTTTTAACATGCTGGCAACCCATCCCCTGCGGTCTCCCACCCTCCTCCTCGCTAAAGCCTTAGCTTGGGGAGAGTTGCACGGTTTGGATTTTCAACTGGAGCCTCCGTTAGGTGATGCTGCATGTCCCAACACTGACACCCAGGCAGAGGTTGGGCTGGGAAAGTCCAAGCAGCAACACCTTTCCCCAGGTGATGTGCCGGGAGGGGACCCGAGCGGCACCCTGCTTCCAAAACCTTCCCTCCCCAGCGCCTCTCTGCTCCTCCCACACCGTCACAGGAGGGGAACAAAGGATGTGTCGAGGCTCCTTCCCGGGCAGGGTCGCTGTGGCAAGCCAGTTTTAGGTAAAATGACATCATGACAACCATTGTCCCTCAGTTCAGACCATGTGTTCCTTGGTGCTGTGGGAAAAGTGGAGATGGAATAATTATAAACCAGTATAATTAGCCTTCAAGGGAGGATGGTTGTCTTCGGGGCTTGGTTTGTCTAACAGACAATGGCCATTGAAAGGAAAACAGAGAGACTCAAATTCCTTTGAAGGAGGAGCAGTGGGGAGCGCGGGGTGCGATGGTAGGACACGGAGGAAGCGATGCAGGGCAGGACTCCAGACTTGGACCCTCTAAATAAATAAATATATATGGTCCGCAGCGCCAACCCGGCCACTGCTCAAGCAAAATGCTATTTTTAAAAGCGCTGAAGCGTTATCTAACTCATCCCCAGGGATTTACACTTAAAAAATAAAAAGGACATAAATTTGAGGAGGCTTCTCTCGAACACTAAGAGCAAACCACAACTGGCTTGACGAGGGAGGAGAGCCCCGGCCCCTGCTCGAGCGCCAGGATGGACTCCCACCTTCTGCCTCTCCCAGCAGCAACGGCAGTGCCTTTTGTGAAGTTTTAATATTATTTCCCTGGTTTTAAGGTGAAAGTAGCTAAAGTAATTGGAGAAAATAAAGCAATAATTTGGTTTTTTGAGCACGTTCGTGAAGAGGGGGTGCTTTATATGGCTGTGCAACGGTTGACCACTTTGTTTAGGCACTTAAATCTATATTTCCTCTTACTGTGGCTCTCTCAAGTGTTTGATAGACTAAGATGGAGGCATTAATTGAATTCAAGTGTAGAGACCTGAAGTATTTTTATTATTATTTTTAGTTCTCTCACCTTTTATTTCCATTAGCAAAGAAACGTAATCGCTGTGGGGATTTATGGCTAAAGGACACAAAGCTGGTTACAGTTATTAAAATAAAACTACTTTACCTGAAAGAAAAATAATCCAAAACAAAATCCCCAAAACATTTAAGCTGAAAAAAACATAATAGAACAAAAAGCTCACTATTTTCCCAGATTTCAGAGCCACAATATGCTTCTAAGCTTTTACACTGCATGCATCCCGCACTGTTGTACCAGACAAAATCCACCTTCCATGGAGCAGTGCTTTTGTTCAGCCGCTGACAGTCCAGCAGAACGACTCTCTTCCTCCTGCTTGTAGGACAAATCCCCTAGTCATTCTTTAAAAACAGCACCCCGAGCCCCCCGTGCTGAGCTGGACGGCTCCAGTGGGTACCCGGGGAGTGGGGTGCATCTCTGGGCTACAGCCAGTCTGCCCACAGGAGCCTGCTGGAGGGGCAGGAGGAGTGGTGAAACTGTGGTCCCACTCAAATTGGGCTTAAATTTGCCCAAGTAATGCATATATGTGGCGTAATGCAATGTTTGGTGTGACCTTAATTCTGATAGTACAACGGACAAGGCGGGTGGAGAGCATTGCCGCTGCGTATCGAGCTTAAGGCAACGGGTTCCTGCTCCAAATTACAGCTCTAGGTCCGGACAGTCCTTTGTGCGCCTCAAAGGGGCAGTGGGCTCAGGCAGCTTTGCCCAGCACGTAACTGGATTCCTCCTTCAGGGAGGGAGAGGTGAGACACTGCAAGAATTAAGGCTGCAAGAATTAGGCTTGTTCAGCCTGGAGAAGAGGCGGCTCCGAGGAGACCTCATTGCAGCTTTCCAGTATCTGAAGGGGCTACAAGGGTGCTGGGAGAGGACTTTTTACAAGGGCCTGTAGTGATAGGACAAGGGGTAATGGGTATAAATTGAAATCAGGGAGGTTTAGATTAGATATCAGGAAGGAATTCTTCACGGAGAGGGTGAGGAGGCACTGGAACAGGTTGCCCAGAGAAGCTGTGGATGCCCCATCCCTGGATGTCTTCAAGGCCAGGCTGGATGTGGCTCTGAGCAACCTGGTCTAGTGGAAGGGGTCCCTGCCCATGGCAGGGGGGGTGGAACTAGATGATCTTTAAGGTCCCTTCCAACCCAAACCATTCTGTGATTCTATGACACAAAGAGCTGCACCCCCCCACACCCAGGGGAACCCTATGACCTTCTGCTCCCAGAACTTCCCCCTGTACACAGGGCAGGGAAGGAATGGAGACCCTGAAAATCCATCTCTCCATGCTTACAAATATAATTCAACATCCTGAGAGGATAAACCCAACAAGGGGGTCAGTGGGAGAAGGAAAAAGGCAAGGATGGAGAAAGTGCGGACATCCTCGTGCGTGGCACCGCTGCACGTGGCCATTCCACCCTCCCGAGCCCACAGCCTCCTCCCAGGCATCTCACACTGCCTGTTTCCCCTCAGGAGCCAACGGCGGAGGCAGCTCTCTGAAATACACGTCGGCATACACACACATACGTATACGCACATATTCTACACACTTCTGCAAAGCCTTCCTCATCTGATCATTTTTCACTCGCCTCATCTTCCTAAAGCGCCTCGCCCAGCAGCCTGGCTCCGAAAAGGAGGGCGCCGGAGGAACCCTGAACATCAAACAAGACTGTGTGCTCTCTGCAAAGCAAACGCCATGCCCGCTCGCGGCCGGGGCCCGGGAAGC
>NW_010260902.1:0-6304 GCF_000690775.1 Eurypyga helias
TCCATCCCAAAAGCTGCCCGCCTCCAAGGTGCCACCAGCCCTCACTGAGCCTGTGCTCTGAATTTTCCTAGCCCATTCCTTTAAAAGCGAAGCGAGAATATTTTACAGCCATCCTAACAAAGGTCTGTATGACCAGAGTCACTCAAGCTCCACCTGAAAGGTAAAAAGTAGTATAAAAAGGGCTGAAGAGAGGAGGCGTGACAGGGAAGACACCACTGCAGACCACCTCTGACTTCTGGGACCAGGCAAGGGGCTGAGCCTCTCTTCACCCACAACAGGGACGCCTGGGGCGAGATTTAAACTCTCACTCATACTAAGTATTTCCCTAGGAAACTTAGAAATCCCTATGCAGAGAGTTATTTTATGCTGCTGTATTACTCAAGGAGTTTTATGCTGTCGCCGTGTTACCTGCACATGCTTTTGCAGACAGCGTACCACCACCGGGAATCCAAAAGACTCCGCACTTCTGCTGCCCCAGTAAATCACAGAATCCATCGACCTGGCCATGAGAGTTCCTTGAGCGTGACCAAACCCCTAAAGTCTGGCCGTGCTCGCTCACCGAACGTGACTAGGCCAACAGTGCATAACGCTACTCCTGCACCCACAATCGTGGTCGATCTGTACCCTGAACACGACCAGACTTACAAACTGTGCGTCACTCAGGTTCTAACCCAGCCCCTCTGATACCTGAGGATGAGCCGGAATAGAAGGGATTTTATTTTGTGATATTTTACTTTGCCTTTTAACACAACACTGGGGGAGGGGGAGAAGTGAGCAAGCGGCTGCATGGTACTTGGTTGCCTACTAGGGCTAACCCACGACAATGTGTCGGCATCGCTGCGTATTTAAATATGATTATAACAAGACTAGAAATCTGCCAAGATTGTTAGCACACTGGAGCACATGCCTTACGGGAAAAGGCTCCTTGAACTAGTCATAATCAATTTGAGAGGAAAAAAAACCCCGAAAAACCACACACACTTTAGAAAAGACCCTGTACCTACAAGGAGGTATAAAGAAGATGGGATGAGACTGTTCAGTGGTGCACGGTGGGAGGATGAGAGACACCAGGCATAAGTTGAAACAGGAGTTTCCAACTGGCTCTAAGGAAAACCTTTTTCACCAGGAAGACAGTCATGCAGGGAATCAGGTGGCCTGGACAGGCTGGGCAGACTCCATCCTCTGAGGTTTTCATGACCAGAAGCTCCCTTACAACTTTATTTACGCCACACGCCCAAGATACTTCACAGAAAACATTTTGCAGGAGGGCTGCTGTAATTCAGAAATTAAGCTCCACACATGGCACTGCCCTGCCTTGCTCCTTGGGGCCTCAGAGTTAGAAAGTTGGAATTACGTCTCTGGATAAAAAAGGAATCAAGGGAGTGGGACAACAGCACAGTAACAGAATGTAGAGATTTACCTTCAAGTTTCTTCACTTTTGTTTCCAGTTTCTTTCTCCTGTTAAAAAGAAGGCATTAATACATCACTTTTGTATATAATTATGTTGCACAAAAAGCAAAAAAAAAACCCAAAACAAGCCCAAACCCTAGCCATTTCAGAGAAAAAAAACACTTCCTAGACCCAGGACCCATGAGACCAATGTCTCCTTGAAGCTGAAAACTTAAATCCTGTCAATTTTAAAACAAACAGCTGTATCTGTTACAGACCTAGAGTTTGCTCTTAAGACAGTCACCCCACTAATCCAGTGACATCAGTATACCTTCAGCTACAAACTGGAGTTACAAACACAGCCTGAAAAAAATAGCTTCTGGTTTCTATGATGTAACATGGACAGGTTAGTTTTGCTCCTTAAAAACAATTAAGCCTTCCTTACAATCAATAAGACCTAAACAATGAGATCATCAGGAATAGAATCACAGAACGGTTTGGGTTGGAAGGGACCTTAAAGATCATCCAGTTCCACCCCCCCTGCCATGGGCAGGGACCCCTTCCACTAGACCAGGTTGCTCAAAGCCTCATCCAGCCCGGCCTTGAACACTTCCAGGGATGGGGCATCCACAGCTTCTCTGGGCAACCTGTTCCAGTGCCTCACCACCCTCTCCGGGAAGAACTTCTTCCTGATATCCAATCTAAACCTCCCCACTTTCAATTTAAACCCGTTCCCCCTTGTCCTGTCACTACAGGCCCTTGTAAAAAGCCCCCCCCAGCTTTCTTGTAGCCCCTTCAGGCACTGGAAGGCTTATCACTTATGTCCTACAGCTTTTTTACTGAAGCCAAACGAAAACCAAAAAATTATGCAAAGGATTTTGACTTCAGCATTCCCCACCCCCTCATATGTAAAACATACACAGAACTGGAAAATAATTTTAAAGATTAAACACTTATATTATTTTCTTCTGTTAAATCCCAGTATCCCAGACACAGTTCTTGAACTCTTGTGGCAAGCAGAGGTAAGTCTGCCCTGACAAACAAAAGCCACCAATGCTCACCGATCACTTTCATGGAGAACACAGATCATGCATTCCCCACGTTATAACTTGTTTAATGGGTTGAGACTTACAGCCTAAGCCTTTCTGGATGCGCAAGCTTTCTTTAACCATCACTCCAGACATGAACTGGAAAACGTTTGAAAAGCCACTTAGAAACAGGATGATTGACCACCTTTGGGATGTTCAGGAGTCAAAGCATTTCTGCTATAAAGCAGCAGGCCGATGCGCTTGGGGCTTCTCAGCCTGAAGAGGAGCACCCTCCACTCCCTCTATACGCAGACGAGGGCTACGACAGCCGAGCCATAGGTGAGAACTTCAGAAAAAAATCCTCATAAAACATCTTTGCCAGGGAAAAATAAAAAGGGGGGTGGTGCTGTCCTTTAAAATACTGTGTCTACAATTGGAATTCTACACTGGAAGCAAAGACAAGTGACGTGGGGGGACCACAGAGATGCTGTTCAGCACTCCAGGGAGAAGATTCATGCAGCCAAAGCTTGATTAGAGCTCAAGTTGGCCAGTACTCAGAAGGGCAATAAAAAGGGCTTTTTAAAACATGTTAACAGCAAAAGGAGGATCAGAGATAACCGTTACTTGATGAGGTTGGTCACTTCACAAATAGGGACGTAGACAAAGTATAGATGTTTCATGCCTTCTTCACCTCTGTCTTTTAACACTGATGGTGGGCCCCAGCACCCCCCAGAGCCATGATTTGGAAGACCATGACTCGAGGGGGATAATAAACTCCCAGCCAACTCTGAACTTATTCAGGACTTGCTCCTCCAGCTGGATGCACATGTCTACGAGGCCTAATGGGATTCATCCCAGGCTACTAAAAGAGCTGGCCCATGGGACCTCTCTCCATTATTTTTCCACAGGCTTGGGAGTCTGGAGAGGTCCCAGTTGTCCGGAAGCTGGCAAATGTTGCCCCAGTTTTCAAGAAGAGTAAGAAAGACCCTGGTAATCCAGGCCTGTCAGTCTCGGATAAAATTATGGAGAAGGTTATTCTGGGAGTTACTGAAAGACACTTGAGAGAGCGCAGTCATTGGTCGTAGCCAGCACTGGTTCACAAGGGTCCTGCTTAACTAACTAAATTTCCTTTCACGACAAAGTTGCTTTATGACATCTAGTTGACTAAGGGAAGCCAGTAGACGTGGGGTGTTGGGATTTTAGCAAAACTTTTGATACTGTCTCTGACAGTATCCTTCTGGACAAGATGTCCAGCATACATCTAGACAAGTCCATCAAAACTGGCTGAGCAATTGACTGAGGGGTCAAGGCTCAAAGAGTTATAGTAAATGTGGATACCTCAGGCTGACAGCAGGGTTCCCCAGTGCTCTTTAATAAACCATCTGGATGCAAGTCAAATGTGTGCATTAAGTAAGTTTGCCAATGACAGGGAATTAGGAGGAGCTTTAGACTCCCTAGAGAGTAGAGAGGCCTTACAGCAAGATCTGGATAGACTAGAAAGCTAGGCAATCACCAACCGTATGACATTAAACCAGAGCAAGCTCTGAATTCTCCACCTCAGACAGGGTAATCCTGGTTATACGTACAGACCGGGGGATGAGAGGCTGGAGAGCAGCCCTGCAGAAAGAGATCTGGAGGTTTTGGGTGATGGCAAGTTGATACTAGTCAAGAGCGTTACCTGGCAGCCAAAAGGGCCGTGTCCTGGGGTGCATCAAGCACAGCAGAGCTAGCCAGTCAACAGAGGTGTTTGTCCCACTCTACACAGCACTGGTGTGGCCCACCTCAAGTACCGTGTGCGGTTTTGGGCACTTCAATATAAGAAGGACATCAAACTATTAAGAGTGTTCAGAGGAAGGTGACCCAGAGGGTGAAAGGTCTTGAGGGCAAGACAAGAGGAGTGGCTGAGATAATTAGGTTTGTTCAGCTTAGACAAGGGTGAGGGGTGACCTCAGCGCAGTCTAAAGCTTCCTCAAGAGGCACAGTGAACAGGGAGGTGCTGATCTCCGCTCTCTGGCGTAAGAACGACATCAAACTATTAAGAGTGTTCAGAGGAAGGTGACCCAGAGGGTGAAAGGTCTTGAGGGCAAGACAAGAGGAGTGGCTGAGATAATTAGGTTTGTTCAGCTTAGACAAGGGTGAGGGGTGACCTCAGCGCAGTCTAAAGCTTCCTCAAGAGGCACAGTGAACAGGGAGGTGCTGATCTCCGCTCTCTGGCGACCAGTAATAGAACACGAAGAGGTGGAATGAAGCTGCATTACTGGAAGTACAGATTGGACATTAGGAAAAGGTTCTTCACTCAGAGGGTGGTCAGGCCCTGGAACAGGCTCCCCAGGGAAGTGGTCCCAGAACCAAGCCTGTCAGGGTTCAAGTAGCATCTGAAGGACACTCTTAGACATATGCTTTAGTTTTAGGTAGTCCTGTGAGGAGCAGGGAGTTGGACTCAGTGACCCTTGTAAGTCCCTTTCAACTAGAGATGGAAATTTTGTGATATAAACAACTACGAATTTGAATAACCAGCCAGTCACTAAATGCCAAGATTTATCATAGCAATGATATTTACAGGCAAAATAGTTACTTTTACAGGTGCACTAGCATGCTGCTAATTTCATCAACACATGCAATTATATTAAGAAAGAAAACAGGTATATCTAGTAACTCACAAAAAGCAAGGTTTTGTAGATTACGCATTTGGACAGAACTCATGCTACGCAACTCAAGCTCTATCTGATCTTTAAGACTCATGCACAACTTCAGCCGACAGAAATCTGCGCTTACAGAAACTGTACGTATTCTGCTTCTGAATGCAGCATTATATTCTACCCAAACTACAGAAAAACCATAATGTAATTATATTTTTAATACTCAGAAGATGAGAAACAAACACAAACAACAACTCTGTCTGTCATTTATTTCATCCTTAGAAAAAAATGTGATCTTTCAATTTAAATAAGTAGCCTTGCTTCTGGAACAGTGTAATCTTTTTCAGTACTTCTTTCAAAGCTTGTCTGTAGGAGTGATTTCATATTTTAAATCTTATACACAGTGGACACAGGTATTTCTCTAAAGTTACACACTTAATATAAGCTCAGAACTGAAGAATTTCCATCCTTGTTAATATTCAAAACTCAACTAAACAAGGTCATGACCAACTTAATTTTGACGCTGGACCTGAAAGGTACATCGGACCAAAGGACTCGAAATATTTTTGACCTAAATGATTTTACATTAACTGTAGATTAACATTTGTTTTATGAACAATTCACCAGAATTCTGCCTCTGAAGAAACTCAGCTGTCAAATTACTGAACTCATGAGACTTACTGCTTAAAACAGCCCCAGTGTCGAAGGTATATAAAATAGCTATAGCATCAGAGAATGGTTGAGGTTGGAAGAGACCTCTGGAAGTCATCTTGTCCAACCCACCTTGCTCAAGCAGGGCCACTGAGAGCTCACAGTCCAGGACCACGTCTAGATGGCTTCTGAGTATCTCCAAGAAAAGAGAGGCCACAAGCTCCTAGGGCAACCTGTACCAGTACTCAGTCATCCTCACAGTAAAGAGAACCTCCTGATGTTCAGAGGGAACCTCCCATGTTTTAGTTTGTGTCATTGTCTCTGATTCCTGTCACTGGCCACCACGTGGCTCCATCTTTATAAATGGCTCCGTCTTCTTTACACCGTCCATTCAGGTATTTAGAGACATTGATAATATCACCCCTAAGCCTTCTCCAGGCTGAGGAGTCCTAGCTCTCTCAGCCTTTCCTCAATGGAGGGATGCTCCAGTCCCTTAATCATCTTTGTGACCTTTCACTGGACTCTGCCCAGTATGTCCATGTCTCTCTTGTACTGGGGAGCTCAGAACTGTGCACAGTACTCCCGGGGTGGCCTCAC
>NW_010260903.1:0-4055 GCF_000690775.1 Eurypyga helias
GTTCCATTAAAAGGCCATTTTTCTCTGCTTTCTAACTTATACAACGACCACCACTGATTACAATGTTTAATTAAAGTTTTCCTATTCACACTTCCACCTGGTGGACCTCCGATATCTTTCCAGTGAGTCAGAATACACCCCAGTGGGCTCTTTTTCAAGATGCCCCTGCTTTGCTGCCCACCCATTATATCAAACACAGAATTCCTGAACACAAAGTACTCTTAAAATAGCAAACTAGTACTCCACAAACAATTCTGTGTATTTCCAAAGTCATCAAATCAAAAACCAGAGTCCTAAGCTAAAGCCAAAGCCTAATACACAATTATCAGTTAAAATCAAACATATATCTTTAAGAGGAATATACAAACCAAATGTATACCCTTGCATAAGCACACAGAAAAAACTTACCCTTGAAAGAGCACACAAATGAAACCAAAGTACACCTTTATAAGAGTATACAAATAAAAGCCAAAGTAAACCTTTACAAGAGCATACAAACCAAAGCCAAAGTATACCTTTAAGGTGCTAGCAACCCAGTATACACTGTGCTGCGTAAGATCCTTGTGTTGCGGCTTACGGATGGGCCAAAACCAAATGACCGGTCCCCAAACTTCAAATTTAAAGAATACCTTTCCTGTGACGGTCCTCGTGTGCTCCTGCGGTGATCCGAATGAGCTGAGGAGTCCTTCCAGAGAAATCTCTGAGGGTACCCAAGGGAGTCCTGTACTCAGTGGGTCCCGCAGGCGAGCATAGAAGGTCCCATCTGGGTCGCCAATCTGAAACAAAGACATTTGACTCACCAGCACAGTCTCATACTGTTAAGCAGGTATTCTTTATTGCAGCGCTGGGGTAGCGCTGGGGATTCTCCACCATAAGCGCTCCGCTAGCTTGGCACCATCACACTGCTTTGATGTCCGTACACATTACATATTCATTAGTTTTTCAGAGATCATTTATGCAATAACACCTTTCCTGAGATAATTACATTACAATTACATCAGCTTTTTTCTTGATTATCCCAGTCTTTACGGCCATGTATTGTGCTTTTGATGGTAACACAGTCACTTCTGGTGGTTGTCTGGTGGTCAGTGAAGAAGTAAGGAGTCTTCATTACTTGTTCCGTAGAGAAGATGCTTACATGATTCCGTAGAGAGATGCTTAACAAGATCACAAGTGATTTACAAGTACCAAGGTTGCAACACTCGCCTATTCAGCTATCGTCTCCTGAACGTCTGCTAGACCTTGGTTAGGTACTATGTAATCATCCTGTTTCTGAACAATGAGCTATTGATCAGGGTTAATCTTAAGAGTCAAACATCCTGGGAGGAATTTCACATCTCAACATTCAAGACTCAGCAGCTTTCCTTCAAAGGCCAACACCATCCTGGCCTGTGTCAGGAACAGTGTGGCCAGCAGGAGCAGGGCAGGGATCGTGCCCCTGTGCTGGGCACTGGGGAGGCTGCATCTCAAGTCCTGGGTTCAGTTTTGGGCCCCTCACTCCCAGAAGGACACAGAGATGCTGGAGCGTGTCCAGAGAAGGGCGACAAAGCTGGGGAAGGGTCTGGAGAACAAGTCTGATGAGGAGCGGCTGAGGGAGGTGGGGGTGTTCAGCCTGGAGAAAAGGAACCTGAGGAGACACCTTATCGCTCTCTACAATTACAGGAAAGGAGGGCACAGATGGGGGAGGGAGATGGGGGTGTGTGTTGGCCTGTTCAACCAAGTTAACAAGTGATAGGACAAGAGGAAATGGTTTCAAGTAGTGCCAAGGGAAGTTTAGGTTGGATATTAGGAAGGATTTCTTTACTGAGACGGTCACTAGGCATCGGAACGGGTTGCCCGGGGCAGTGGTGGAGTCCCTATCCCCAGAGGTGTTTAAAAGTTGTGTAGATGTAGTGCTTAGGGACATGGTTTAGTGGGGGACTTGTCAGTGTTAGGTTAATGATGGGACTAGATGATCTTACAGGTCCTTTCCAATCTAGGCAATTCTATGATTTTATAATCATAATATCATTGTTGAAAATACATTTATGAACAGGAATATATTCTCATTTTTCTTGTCTGGATTTCATTACTGATATGGTATTATCTTTTCTAGTAGCTATAACTTCTGCTGGTTCGAGAGGGCCATTAGGTCCTTGTACCCATACTTCAGATTCGTTGTTAAAAGCACTAGTAGATCCAAATCCTTTCTCAACTCGTACAGTTGTTGTCTGTGCAGCTTGTCCTTTAACCACCTTGGGTTTTAGAACAGGTAAAATTAAAATTTGGGCAATCCTATCTTGTGGCTGAATCAGTAGGTCTTGAACACCACTATTTAGCAACATAACTTTCACCTTGATAATCAGCATCAATGACTTCCCCCAGTACTTGTAATCCTTCTTCATTTTGTGGTGTTGCAAAATCCAAAATTTTCTGTTTGGCTTTTGGTAATATTTCTCTATGGCCTTGGTGGCACTGTCTTGCTAAATTTTTACTGTTTGTGCTGGTCCTTGGATTTTTCTGGGGTTAATTTCCCACTGTTTCTCTCGCAGATGTTGAACTAACAACCATTGATATAATGCACTACTTGCATTGTGCCTGGCATTACTAATTGGTCCAGATCTTCAGCCACTGCTCAGTGGCAAACGGTGGGACTATGAACCCACCCCTGGGGTAAGTGAGTAAGAGTGTACTGCCTGCCCTGCCAAGTAAAAGCAAACTGCTCCCGGTGCTCTCCAGCAATGGGGATGGTAAAGAATGCTTTTGTTAAATCAGTTACTGCACGCCACTGTCCTGGATGTCGTTGTACTTGTTTGGTTAAAGCAGTAACTGCCATAACTGAGTAAGTTTGTTTTGGCAAATTTCCCATTTTTATCACAATTTCAGTTTATACAGCCTCAATTTGTTTTCCTCCTAATCGGTAATAATAGCCCCTTGACCTTTAAATCGTTTAGGATTTCCATAAATTAGACACCTCCACTCCAATATCCACAAGGGCTCTAATTTGCTGAGGAGACCGATTCTTCCAGGAAAATTGCCATTCCACATGAGGGCGCTCATCCTCCCTTGACCACCCTTGAACTGGAGCTCGCCCCTTTTCCTCAAGTCAATTTTCAATGCTTTCGATTGCTGAACTAAAGCTCTAACATCTCGCCAGGGGTATAGATCATCGAACTGCTCCCAATCCTTCCGATCTTCTGGAATGCCCGACTCCCAGGCAGGAACCCTCCGCTGGGGAGCAAGGCACCAAAGGTGGTGCAGAAGGCTGAGCCATACCCTTTGGGAGTCCTGTCATCCCTGAATGGCTGTAACTATTTACTTTATTGTTTGGTTTATTCAATCCCCTTTGTTTATACAACTTCCACATCTCATCTGTGGGGATCCCATCAACCTTATCTGGAGCCACACCACTTTTCAACAGGGCAGCAAATACATCTTTCCATGAAATTCTATTATTCTCACCTGAATTTTGTTTTGGGCCCCATTCCCCTAAATCCTCCAACTGCTGAACTTTCTCAATTACCTCTGGCAGAGGATTTCCAGTCTCATGTATCAAAATAAAAGTCATAATAACACTCTTATATGCAGGTGGGGCTGTTTTAATAATTCCATTTCTAATCTGTTCCGTCAGCATATTCTGCAACACAGTGTCTGCATCTCCTGTGAAAACAGCAGTTTTCATCCCTTCCTCCTTTAAACACTGCATGCAATCTCACAGTGTGCCAGGAGCGATCCCCCAGGCCAATCTCCTTCCATAGGGCACTTGTGATTGCAGCCTGCAGCGGCGATGGCTAACGAGCTTGCGTCTCCCTGCCTATGATCCTGAAGAGCATCCTGCACAGACGAGTCAGAGCTCAACATCACACATTCGTTGCTATGTACTTCATCTGGGGTGACTCCTGATGCCCCTAAACGATACAGTTACACCACCCATGTAAGCAGCGATTCCTCAGATTTTGGTTGAAACCACTCAACCCTATCCGTAATTTCATTCTGAGTAAAATCCTCTTGTTACATCTCGCCTCACGTGCTGCCCATCTATTCCTCGTTCTAACTTTCATAGAATCATAGAATCA
>NW_010260904.1:0-1661 GCF_000690775.1 Eurypyga helias
TATTTTATTCCCTTTCTCAAAAGCTGCTTCTGCTGTGCTGCCCCACGTGATGTCATCAATGTATTGCAGGCGTTCCGGACATTCATGCTGTTTCAGTGCAGTCTGGATCAGTCCACAGCAATGGTAGGGCTGCGTTTCCACTCCTGGGGCAGCAGGTTCCAGCTGTACTCAGCTGTACTGGATGCCTCCTCAAGTGAAAGCAAACTGTGGCCTGCACCCTGCCGCCAATGGGATTGAGAAGAAACACTCGATGTCAATTGTGCCATGGCACCTGGCTGCCTTTGACTCCAGTTCATACCGGAGTTCTAGCATGTCTGGCACGGCAGCACTCAGTCTCAGCATGACTCCATTCAGGCCCAGATAGTCTACTGTTAGTGTTCACTCTCCATCAGACTTACGTCATGGCCATATGGGACTGTTAAAGGGTAAGTCTTGCTGATCACTCCTTGGCTCTCCGGTTGAAAAATCATCTTATGGATGGGAATCAGGATGTCTCGGTTGGTGCAATATTGCTGCTGATGCACCACTGGGGTGGTAATTGGCATCTCTTGTTCTTTGACCCCCAGCAACCCCACAACAGAAGGGTCCTTCAAAAGACCAGGCAAGGTGGACAGCTGTTTAATTTCCTCCATCTCCAAGGCAGCTCTACCAAAAGCCCACCGGTACCCTTTTGGGTCCTTAAAACACCCTCTCCTGGGGTAGTTTATGCCAAGGATGCAAGGAGGCTCTGGGCCAGTCACAATGGGGTGCTTCTGCCACTCATTCCCAGTTAGGCTCACTGCAGCCTCCAGTACAGTGAGCTGTTGGGATCCCTCTGTCACTCCAGAAATACAGATGGGTTCTGCCCCTTCATAGCTCGATGACATTAGGGTACACTGTGCACCAGTGTCCACTAGAGCGTTATACTCCTGTGGGTCTAATGTGCCAGGCCACCAAATCCACATGGACCAGTAAAATGGCTGGAGGCAGGGCTCCTCTAGTCCTGGTCATAGTATTCATTACTTACTCCTTGTGAATACAAATCCAAAGTCCCTTTGTTAAGGTCAGAAGTCAGATCAGCCCTTCTACTCTGTTTGGGAAACTACTCACAGGAAAATGGATCCGCAATTTTCCTAGGAGAAGTCCCCTAAGGGATTGGTTTTCCTTGCAACTCAGCTGTTTGTTCCTTTAGGATCAAGGCAGATTTTCCATCCCACCTCCTCTTGCCTTCTCCATGGTCATACAGGTAAAACCATTAGGTGGTCCATGGTGTGCACCCTCTATATCCTCTCTCATGAGCAGACAAACACTTTCTCCTAACAGTTGTGATAAGAGCCCATATAGGTGGTGAGTAGGACCTATCCCCTTCAAGTTGCTAGAACTTGTGAAACAGTTTTCCAAAGAGGTTTTCAGACATTCTGGACAGTTTTTCCACAGCAGAATGCAGGTCCATAGGGAGGAAGAAATACTTTCTTCATATGGCCAGAGTTGGCCAGGAGTTAAGTGTGTAAAGGTTAAATACCGTAAATAGGGTGGTAGGTAAGTTTCAAGATTTATCTTGATTTTTTTAAACACAATCAATTGGAAAATACCAAACACAAACATTGTAAATTGTATCTATAGAAATGTACACAAAACCTCACTTTTTAATTTTAAGCTTCAAAGTCATATATACTTCAGCA
>NW_010260904.1:1683-43058 GCF_000690775.1 Eurypyga helias
TAGGCAACTCCCTCCAATAATATTTGATTTCTCTCTCATGACCAAATATGCGCTACATGGCAAAACCAAAATGTGCCAGGGGAAGGACTCTTCTCTTAGCCAATTAAAGTTGTTCCTCCGCCTTTTTTTTTTTTAAATTATTATTCTCTGTAGAGAGATCATAGCTCTAAACCAACCAAGTATTACCTCAGCTGCTATGGATTGCAACTCCCTCCAATAATATTTGATTTCTCTCTCATGACCAAATATGCGCTACATGGCAAAACCAAAATGTGCCAGGGGAAGGACTCTTCTCTTAGCCAATTAAAGTTGTTCCTCCGCCTTTTTTTTTTTTAAATTATTATTCTCTGTAGAGAGATCATAGCTCTAAACCAACCAAGTATTACCTCAGCTGCTATGGATTTAACCTATAACAGAGTGTTCATATGAGCAGCCCAAGAGGAGCTCCTGGAAACGCCAGCCAATCAGCAAGCAGCTGCCTGAATCCTGCCTAGTAACAAGCAGCAGACAAAGAGAAGGTCATGGAAACATGGGAAGAGCTGGAATCTAAACAGCAGTGCACAGTGGGGTTTGCATAACATCACCAGTCTAGAACAGCATTGGCACAGGGCTCCTGGAGTGCTAGCCAAAAGCACTACAACCATAACACGTTTGCCAAAGCACAAGAACTATATGAAGGAAGGAAAACCTTTGACCATGAAAATCAGTGCTCAAATATGCAAATCTACTTAAAATGCAGCACAACCAAATCAAAAGACAGTGAAGCAACAACTAGTCAGGAGTATTTTGTTCTAGATGGAGAGTCCCTGAGAATGAAAGCAGTGAATAGAACCTACATTGTAAGAAGTGGTTCATAAAAAGCAGTTTTCAGTTGAAATCCTCTACAGCAATACACAAATTGTCTGAGATTTAAAACCTATTTTAAAGAAAGAAAAAAATAACCCCTTGTGATCTATTCTTATGCAACATGCGCTGAAACGACGTGTTTTTCTACCCCAATTCAACTTATCTGACTGAATGCAAGATACACACCACCAGCCTACTGAGATCCACATACAACTATGCCTTTATTTTAAAATATCCTCAACAAAACAGGGGACATACTGGTGCAAGTCACATTTCTTCTAGGACACCACAGATGATTTGAGTTTTCCTCCCTTTTAGGGTAAAATTACATCAGTGTTGGCTGAACAAAGTGGAAGAACATGCCACTTTCTGAGGAAAAAATCGTGTCACCATCCTGTCCTATTTCACCTAGTGCACTTATAGCAAAACAAGGCCCATTATAACAACAAAAAAATCTTTAGCTTGCTTCCCCCGGCCCTGCTCCCCGTGTTGAATATGCAGCAGTGAGGTTGGCAGCCTAAGAAACAAGCGGCACTTCCCCAGCAGCAGAGCCCTGTGATGCCGTAAGCCACCCGAGGGGAAGCCTGCTGTTGGCCCCACGGCGAACCCCTTATCCGACTGGCTGCGGCAGCCAATCAGACAGCAGCTCCTTAGATTCTACCCAGCAACAAACCCCCGGACGCCACCGGCAAGAGCTCGGCTGGGGCCACAATGTGAACGCGGGGCGAGCGGGTTCTCGTTAAACTAACAAGATTATCCAAAGAGCTGGTAAACGACGAAGTCAAGGGTTTTCTGTTTGAGACCTGGAGCTGCCCAAACGTGCTAACCCACGACTGCGGTGCCCAGGGGGTGCACAGCCTCAGCAGAGATGCGGTGTTTAATGTGCAGGAGCATTTCTAGGCTGTAAGACTTAAAGTTTTGTGTTGTTAAATGCTGAATCAAAAAAACCTGCTGAGATCCAACCTGGGTTCAAGTATGGCAGCTGTTAACCTCTCCTTTCCTCAAATATTGTGCAGTGCCCGTGCTTTTCTAGTGCATGAAAAAAATCAGTGGGTTTTGATGAGTGCAGTAAGACTTCTGCCTTGAAAGTAGAGGCCATTCGCCCCCACCCTTGCAGTCTGCTTTCTGAAGAAACAGTTCAGTAAAACATGAAGTCTACACCTGTATCTACGCTAAAGGGAAACACCAAACATATGGTTACGGGCTTAGTAAGCCAGAGTAAATTCACAGCGCGGTTTAAAACAGGTGGTATGGTCTTGTGTACTGCACAAGAACTCTTGCACAGCTCTACACTCCCAACACTTTGGTGTCACATGAATTCAGCAGTTGCCCTGTGTCTCCTCTACCTCTAGAGGACACTAATGCCTCCGATTCTGGCTCATGAACCCATTTCTCATACTAATATAGTAATTTTACAGTTCTTTACCCATGAGGCTGCCATGCCTGGTGGGAAAAATGGATTACTCATGGGGAATAAAGGACCATGAGGTCCATTTATACAACTACGATTTTTCACCTGCTGGTGGTTTTGCGGAATTGTCCTTACATAGTTCATCGGTTTATGCCTTGATAACCACTACACATAAAAGGCATACTTCTGAAGAAAGAAGGACATAAGGCAAGCAAGAATCTTTCCTAGACAACTTCTAATTACAATAGCTACTCCAGTGAGCCCTATACAAGCAATTCAAGCGCCTCAGAAACACAGGCTATTTTAACATGTGAAGCTTAAGCTCATTCTCCAAGAAGAGTTTTGTCTTTTTCTGTAAACTAAATTTTAACAGCTGCATAGGTCATAAAACCAGTGAAACTGCTTGAGTGGAACTCAGCCAGAGCAGCAGTGGTAGATACCATATTTTCTTACTTCTCACAAGTGTTAAAAGTTTTCAACCTTTATCAACAACTCAAAACATAAACTTTCAATTCAGCTGTGAGATCCCCAAACAGCAAAAAAGTACTGCGGTTTGAAATATCCATAATAGCAAAATTCAGCTCTCTCACAGACAGATCTTTTAGCACAAGCTAAGCACCAAGTATGTTTCTTCCTATAAAAAACAGATTTACTGACATTTACGTAAAAGTTGAATTTGTGCATTTTAAGATAAGTTTGTGGAATATTTTTATTATACATTATTTAAATGTTATGCTGCAGTTCCATCTTTGGCACAGGATTAACAATTCCTATTATCCTTATGAGGATAACATGAGGAGATAATTCCACAGAAGTGGACACAAACTGCCAGAACACATCTACAATTAGAAAGTCATCTACCTTCTGATATTCTAAACTTAAAATCTGAACAACCCGAATTAATCATTCATGTGCATGCAGACCAAAAAAATATGAGACACCCTGTGGAAAAAAAGATCTCTAAAAAAAAGCAACGCTTGTCCTAGTTCAACAAGGCCAAGCATAAGGTCTTGAACCTGGGTAAATGTAGTCCAGTAGCGTAGCAATAGCTGGGGAGCAGCTCTGTGGAAAGGAACCTGGGGGTCCTGGTGGCAATCAAGCTCAGGATGAGTGAACAATGTGCTGCTGCAGTGAAGAAAGCTAGCAGAATGCTGGGTTGCATCAAGAAGAGTATCACCAGCAGAGATAAAGAAGTCATTATCCCACTCTACTCAGCGCTTGTCAGGCTGCAGCTGGAATACTGTGTTCAGTTTTGGTCCCCACTATGCAAAAAAAGATATGGACAGATTGGAGAAGGTCCAGAGAAGGACCACAAAGATGATCAAAGGACTGGGAAGGCTGCCATATGAGGAAAGGCTGAGAGAACTGGATTTGTTTAGCCTTTAGAAAAGAAGGCTTAGGGGAGACCTTATCACTGTGTTCCAGTATTTAAAGGGTGCTACAGAGAAAGACGGAGAGTCTCTTTTTACAAGAAGTCACAAGGAAGAGACAAGGGGTAATGAGTACAAGTTACTCCTGGGAAGATTCTGACTGGTCATAAGAGGAAAATTTTTCACAAAATTGAGAACGATCAGCCACTGGAACGTGGTAGATTCCCCAACACTGGACACTTTAAAGATTCAGCTGATCAGGGTGCTGGGCCATCTTCTGTAGACCATGCTTTTGCCGAGAAAAGTTGGATGAGATGATCCTTGAGGTCCCTTCCAGCCTGGTATCCTATGTTTTTTAAACTAGTTTGCATATTAGATACACAACTAACTGCAGTGATGTAACCTTGGTTTTCCAACACTTGCAATGTGATGACATCAGAGGTGAGCTCTCTGGTGTGGTCCCCTGAGGTCGCTTCTAAAAATGCCAGAAGAAACAGAAGTTGAAAGAAAACTTGCAACAAAAAAAGGTGATACTGCATTAAAATGTTGTGTTTGTCATGTATACAAGCACCTTTTAGAAGTTTTCTGCAAATACTACATTGTCTTAGCAGAAAAAGCAATAATTTAAAATGGAACTAAAATAGCAGTTAGATTAGTTGGCCATGGGAACCTGCTGTTTTATGAAGTATTACCAGTATTCCCTCCAGGGAAGATACTCTTTCTCAGAAGGGGCGGTGCACCTGCTGCCTTACTCGCCTGTGTGTGCAAGGACTCCCCTGGGCAAGTAACAAGCATCACTGCATGTGAAATGATGGATTTTTTTCCTGTGTGTGTCAGAGGGTCAGGGGGGAGTCCCTGCAGCCATCTTGCCCCCTCAGCACCGCCTGAGCCGGCATGAACCAGCTTCCCCTGCCTGATGGCCGAGGGCTGCAGGAAATTTGCATACCCGTTCGGGATTGGCTGCGGGAGAGCTGCTTTGCACAAACCAATCCGCGACCGCGAGGCAGAACCACCCCAGGAGGCGTGTGCAAATCTGCCCGGCAACCGGCTAAAAATAGAACTGGTTCGGTGCCGAGGCAGCGCGACGGAGCCAACCCGACGGCGACGTGTGACGGCTGAGAGCTGCTCCTCCTCCTCCTCTTCCCACAGCGTGCAGCCGGCGCAGAGGAACGAGGGGGCGCCCCATCTTCCAGATTGGTGCCGAAAGCAGAGGTGTTAAGTGAGGGTACAGCAGTGTGCCGGCTGACGGCTGCTGCTCCTCCTCCTCCTCTTCCCGCAGCGTGCAGCCGGCGCAGAGGAACGAGGGGGCGCCCCATCTTCCAGATTGGTGCCGAAAGCAGAGGTGTTAAGTGAGGGTACAGCACGCTCAGTTGCTCCGATTTTAAAATTAAGGAAGAAAACCAAACCCCACTTTCTGAAGCACCGCAGTCATTCTTTTTTCAAACAGGAACCATTATAGTCTGCGTGTTTCTTCTTTATTTCTGAGCAAGCATGAACAGAAGAGGGGGCGCCCCATCTTCCAGATTGGTGCCGAAAGCAGAGGTGTTAAGTGAGGGTACAGCACGCTCAGTTGCTCCGATTTTAAAATTAAGGAAGAAAACCAAACCCCACTTTCTGAAGCACCGCAGTCATTCTTTTTTCAAACAGGAACCATTATAGTCTGCGTGTTTCTTCTTTATTTCTGAGCAAGCATGAACAGAAACAGTCTTTCTTACTCTCGTTTAACATCCCACGTCACTTGGGTGACATGAAAACTGCGTCATCCACCCCACCGCAAGAGATGTCATTGAATCCTCTGGAAAACGTGGACTCTTAGACCTGAAGGTGAAGGCTTCTTTCCGGCCCCTTGGTCAGTCACGCCTCAGAGACACGTCACGCACCTGTACCATTCCTGTGCACAAACTACAGCGTGGGATTTGGAAAGGTGAGCACGCTGAACCAAGAAAAGAAACTCGGTCTGCAAGGCAGCATGAGAATAAAACCAAAATACAAGACAGGATAGCCAAAGCACACTTCTAAAACATTATTATGTGCATACATGTTCTATTATGACTATTTGCAGCAAGGATCTACAGGTACAGGCAGCATGGTACCGCTTTCAATCTACAGAACTGGTATCATCTACACAAGTTTGATTTTCAGTGCTATTGAACTGACAGCATAAACCCTCCTGACTGCCACAGAAGCAAGTGAACTGGCTAAAGGCAGGTGACAGCGAACACCATAAGAAGGATAGGAACAGCACCTAACACACACAGGGCACGCATGCCTAAAACGCAGGTCTTCCGTAGGCTGAAAAGAGCCGCCTGACACAAAAGGTATATACGTAAGCATATCTGGTACGTAACAACATATGTATTTTCTCCAAGGCTGTCACACTTAAACAAAGAGCAGGAAGAAAGGTGGCCAAGGCAGATGGTCCCAGAGTGAACACTGACAACGGTTGACAACTTCTGAATGACTCAACAAAACAGAATCACAAAAATTAACCAGAAATCACACGAGAAAGGTTAAAGTGAAGGCAGGCAAAGGTTTGAATATAAGAAATCTTTAAAATAACGTTAGAAGGAAAAAAAATTCTAATTTTCTTGTAAAAGGTACAATTTTCCAAAGCTTCATTACCCATACCTACTGTCGTAACTACTTGTCACAAGCATCCTTCGATAAGGAAATTTAACTCATTCCATAGATTTTACTTAGCTACTGCTAAGAAACTTCACTAGCAGCTGTGCCACGCCTCCCCCTCCCCCCCGCCATGGTTACGCATTAATCAACAGAGGCTAAATGTTTGCCAGAAGAAACTAATGGTGGGAAAGGATGGGGACTCCAAAACTTATCAATGTAATATTCGTTTCATTACTAGATAGAGAATAGTCAAAAAGTGTGTTTTCAGTACGGGTAACCCACTGCATTAATATGCTAAGAACGCTAGATAATGCAACTAATCCATGTTTTTACAATGATAAGCAGTCACTCACTAATAAATTTCTATAGCAGTCAATCTCTTACTATACCAAGCACACCATAGAGCAAGATTGATTTACCCTGGTAAGTGTGTACAGTGGCAGATTAAATTCTCTTGTGTCAGTGGGCAGACAATTATTTTTCTACATTTGCTGCTAGGCAAAGATTTGTCACGTCTCAAACGTGTAAAGACGTGTAAGAAAAAATTACCCAAACTGCACTTTCAAGTGTTTCATAATCACACGTAAACAATCGCAGCATAGACGATTCTTCAACTTAAGCACACTTACAACGAGTTCTGCAGACGATTGCCAGACTTCAAATTACGTCTTTGCTAAACTGACTACAGAACGGGAAGCAGAAAGTGGACAAACACAGGGTGGTTTCTTTATGTAGTTCCAGCCATGGAAATAAGCATTAAAAAAGATTTAAAAAAAAAAACCAACTAGTTAAAAAAATAGTTTTGAAGTGAGGATTGATGGCAAAAAATAACCTGAAATGGTATTGATTCTCGCTGTAGTCTTCCTTTCTAGAACCTTCACCATGCCCACTACACCTCTGTGTAGTCAGTAGCCTTATCTCGTTATACTCCATTTACCTGAGTTGAGATCAATTGCAACTTCTTGGAATTAACTGTTACCATATCAGACTCTTCTTCTTGCCACATTTTAAAAATTCAGTAGAAGTAGGTATAAATTTTGAAATGGTGTCACACTAGTAGTAAGTGGCCGTTGTAGTTATCTGCACCAGCAGCACCTTGAACAAGCAGCAGAGCATGATACATCCTATTGATTTGAGGTGCTGACTTACACCTAATGTCAACTCTTACAACTGACATATCAACTCAGTTACATACTCTGAGAAACAGGTATTTGAACAAAAAGGAGATCAGAGGAATATCCTGAAAGTAATCACTCAGTTGACAGGAAAATACTTTTGTACTTGGTTCTTTTAAGCAAATTAAAATGTATTCTTCCTATCAATGTTTCTGAATGACCATCAGTAACAAAAATGCATGCACTCCAAGTAAAGTGTGTTGATATTAATATACATAGAATGCAGTCATGTTTGCACAGAAAGGGTGAACTAAAGCGAGAACATGATGCAACCACTGGTGACATTGCCTGTGAACTCAGAGCAGGGTCCTCAGCCACGTAAAACCTAGCTGAACCCAGCAAAGACAGAACAACCCAGCAAGCAAAAAAAAGCCTCAGCTCAGCTGTCAATGCTATTAACCACGCGGCTGCTTTCAACACTGAAGCCAGCACAAGATGGGCTAAACAGGGGGAACAGAGAACCGCTTCAAGATGAGTGTGTTGCGTATCAGCCTTTCAATACTAACTTACATAAGTTGTACAACCACAGCGCTAAGCTGTATCAGGGACCTTAACCTCCAGATATACGTTTAGTAGGAGCAGTGCTTTGTAAAACTCCGCTCCTTGAACTGGCTGACAATACAATCACAGCAACACCAGAGCTGCTGCACCAGAACAAGCACCAGAACAGCCTTGGGTTTTGCACGCACAGATGTATGATGAGTCCAGAACTTGCTGCAATGGACAGGCAGACCTTCCAGAGGTTGACAAAGCACTACCATCTGGTTATTCAGGCTTTTTAGGGACAGGGCAAGGAGGCTGTTCCCACAATGAAATATATTCTGTATTTTCAAGTATATGTCATCTTAATGTTTTTTAAATGCTCATAACTAATATTATTGCACCCATTGCTTTTATGTCAATTACATATATAATAATATGTAGTTATTTCTTGAAAGCTTCAAAAGTACTGTAAAGGAGCAGATTAAAGCTCTAATTTAACTCCTGGTTTTGAACTATACTATAGAGTGGCGGATGACCCTGAAACACACTGCTTTTGGACAGAGTATTAAGAAGAATCAGAAACAAAATGTGCCTCTGCTCCAGGGACAATACCAACCTCCTACTGTGAAATTTTATTTAAATATTTCCAGACTTACGTATTCAATTACAGATAACAAATGTCGATTATGCTGTGTTATGAATTCAATGTCCTGAGTATTAGTGCAGAAAATATGGAAATTCATACTATCCCATCTGTTTAAAAAATATTTGAATTAACATCCTGCAGTATTTGCAAACAATTTATTCTTTATTAAAAAAAAAAAAGTGGTGGCTCATACAAATATATAGACATACTAAGCTTTTTGACAACTGACCTGATAGTAATCAAGTATGTTATTACTAAACATTACTTTGGTGCTTTAAATTGGATCACAAACTTTATTCCGTAACATTCTCAAGTTTTCCTGGTCACATGAAGCCAGACTTACATTCATTTAAGCTGCAGAAATTTTCTGTGGAAATTCTCTACTCATTCATCTATTTAGATTATCCATTATTTTAGTGACTTGGTTATCTATTTTAAACATACCAGGGAAATGAATTAAGGAATAGCACACAGCTAGTTTGGATGGCTCTACTTAATATTCAGTTATCCAAACAAACATGAAGTGTCATCATCACAAAGTTGAGTATTGCATCAACTAAAGAGGTCAGGACTGAGGAAAAAACCCCAAAACATGTGATATGTGTCAGAGTAACCTTAAGGGAATATACCTATTAAAACTTGAAATGGCTTAGCCTAAAACTAACCACATCTTTCATAAATGTGATTTGCAAAATTCATGTGTTCGCATTTGATAATCAAAAAGAGTCGTTTGTGACAAGGACCATCAGGGACAAGTAACCCCTTAAAGGGTCACAGATTATCCCAAAACTCCCAAGAAACCTTCTGATCATAAACAGAGGTTGACTGCACTAAAATGCACCCTCCACCCAATAGTTTTTGCTACAAAGACAGAAAACTTATTTCCCTGGCCTTATTCCTTCCAGAAAATAATAATATTAATACTTAAAAACCAAAACAAACCCAACCAAAACAAAAAAAACTCCAAACAAAACCACAACCTGAAAAACCATATTAAGGAAAACCAAACAAATCAAACAACCCAACCAAAACCAAACAAACAACCGCCCCAAACACTAGTTCCGTTTGGCATCTACAAAACAATCGGAGTTTTTGCTCATCTAAATCTCTTCACCAAGTATTAGAGACAACTTACAAGTAATCATTTTTTATTTTTAATTACACAGTACTGTGTAACTTCATAGTAAATGCCAATAATAAATGTGCCTTCCTGTGCAGTTTATCAGTATTTAGTATCTTGATCTAGGGATTAAAATCACTTCTAGAGTTTATAACTTCCAAGAACAACAGCAAAGCTAACCTAAGCGAACTATAAATGTTCCTGTACTAAGTTACCAAAAGTCACCTATAAATAAAGTTAATTCAAATTTGATTCCGCTTTCCTGTCTCGGGAAAACGGATGACTGATGTGACTATTTGGGGACACACACTTCAAACACCACATAAAAGTAAAGATGTTTGAAGCACAGCATTCTAAATACACCTACTAGCAAACAAGTTTGGATTAGATGACTCTCCATTTGACAGTTACCGGTCTTCAACCCAAATATCAAATACTGATCTTGACCAATGCATGCAGAAATTCTGTCACGTTTATAACACTGAAATACTTTTCAATAAGCATTCTAGGTATGATCATTCTGATCTCAACTGATTGCATTCACTCCTTGAATCCCTAGGGAAGAATCTCAAATACTAAAGTACCAAATCTGAACTAGGGGACACCATGTAACTGAGAAAGACTTTAAGGCACCTGTCAAAACCAGCACTTTTTTTGCAGGTGTGAGGTTTTTTTTTAACATTCAGGTGAAAACATCAGGATAAGCTTGAAGAAATGCAATGCAATGCATTTTAGATTCAGATCCTCAAACCTACCAGACTTGATTACCATGAGCACTGTTAAAATCCCCACAACTTTAGACTATGCTTTCATACACAGGATCAAAATTCTCAACACATTTACTTATCTTCCACCTGCAAATCTGATTTCAGAAGAACGTTCAAAACAGTTCACAAATTGCATAATTAACATTTCAAAATATGTTCACACCAGGAAATCTTCAAGTGAAGGATAGAAGAAATGAAGCTGCTGCCAATAGGATTTCAGAACTTATCTAAGGACGCACAACACCATTGAATAAATGTACGGCAGGGAGCGTTGCAAGGGTCACAGAGGCTATTAGGGCTGAATACAAGAAGAATAGATATTGAAATAAATTTATCCTTAGACATGAAATACATTTTCCTCCCAGTTCTGCTACTATTGCCTATGCACAACTTGTTCAGTGTAATCCTGCCTCAAATTCTGAAGACAAGTCAAGGAACAGAAATACTAGAGCTTATTGCTACTATTACTATAATACAAAACAGAACACCAACATATTTGATAGAAAGTGTTGTTTACAACTAGGAAAACATCAATTTGCAAAATCAGTTTTATTGCCAGGTTGTTTCCCATCCCTGACAAAGGTAGTTTGAAAGTTCACCAGAATGAGCAAAAAATCATTATTCAATTTCAGAAGGAAAACTAGCTTCTTGAGGCATCCTTCAGACAGCCTCACTTTACAACAGCAGTGCTGCTGTAAACACTTACTGGGTTCATCTGTGGCCACAAGAGACTACCACGGTTGCTAAACAACATCTAGTTTCATCTCAATTTTGACATCTGCCATGTGGGAATATTCATTAGAACCTAACACTCTTCTAATAACCCAGTCTCCTTCCTCCCTCTTTCCAAAGATCTGTAATGCACTGATTGCATAACATCAGATACCAAATACAAAGTGAGCATTTCACAACTGTTTTCTGAAATGCAATCAAGTAGATTTTTCAGGTACCAGTGAATGCTTTTTCTTTATATATCGGGATCCACCTATACAATTCTGTTTGGGTGATCCTCTCCCATACTTCCCCCCCCCCCCAAGTCTGCATATTAAGCCATCAAAAAATCAGAGGTAGCAAAATACAGGGGGGAAGCATATTTCCTCCTGATTTTATAACTATTTTATTTTCAGAAGATATACATTAACTTAGAATATTTGCATGTAGCAAGAAACAGCCATTGTAGTGCTACAGAAACCCAACTCGGTTTCAGCAACTGTCTTTTCTGATTTTTAGTTTCTAGACACAAAGTAAGCAAGAACAGAAAGTAGAGACTTTATTCATAGTGTGGTTTAGGCCTAGCCAGCAACCAACCAGCACTGCAGAGAAAGAGGCTTTCTGGTTTTATTGCTTATGTAAGTCAGTCTAGTTCAGAATTTAACAGTAGAATCTTCTGGGGGATCTGCTGCCAAACCACATCACGGAGGCAGACATTGAGAATGACCTGTAAGTTTTTGTGTACAGAAACTGCACAATCAATTTTAAGTCTATTCTGACCTTTCTTTCCTTTGGGATCTTCTGTACTGAGAGGCAAACCTGTACTGTAGTCTTCAAGGAAAGAGATGTTTTAGAGACCTATCTGGATAACCCCCTGAAAACACCAGTCTGAGAACACTACCTTGCTTCATAATCCAGACATAACAGCCCTCTGAAAGAACAAGGCCTTAGTTCTTCCCTTTCTATGAATGTATAAACCCCACTGCTGTTACGTTGTCAGTACCTGAACTCTCCCACTGGAAGGCAGAATTGCCTGGCAGACCAGTTAGATGGCTGTATTTCCCAGAACATTCTTAAGCATCTTCAGGGAAAAAGAAACTCCATGATTTTATATGAGAACTAGATTGCCCATCTCTAGCTGGAAGTATCCTTTCCAAATGCCTTGATAAAGGTAACTGATGAATAATATGCTGCACGCGTTATTTTTTCAGCCATTTGAGAAGAGAGGGTTTGACAAGCTGCTTGCAGCTGACAACAGTCTCTGGTCTGGATACAAACCACTGACATTTTTGCATGGAGGTACTTCTGCAGAGGACTTCTGAAGTCCAGCAACTTGCTGCATGAAAAAGCCCAACAAATCATAAATATATTTTTGGCAGTTAAGTCTGTATTAAAAAGCTTCCCTACAGTTAGTAATTTTTTTCTTGCAAACTCATACTGACGCAGGTCCCTTTGAAGAATGAATTTCTGTGATCGCTAAACCATAAAGACCATCAAAACTATTTAAAGAACGTTGGTTACTTACAAGGGCGATGCCACTTGGATTAACCTTTCAATCACCAGTCTCTATGAACAAGGTGCTCTAGCTGCTAAGTAGCTTGCATTTGTCTTGTGTTGTGGGATGACCAAGTATTAACAGCCATATCTGTAGTAAAACACTAGTACTAGGAATGTGAAAAAGTTTATGTGAATTACAGCTTATTGTTGATATGTTTAGAAGTCCGAACATGAAATTAAGTCATCTATTCTCCATTACCAAGAAAGAATCCATACTTGTGTTTCCTCACTGTCTTAGAGAAAAGTTCTTGAAGAAACGAGGAAAGTTATATGCAAAATGTCCTCCTGGCAATCCTGAACACAGCAGGCTTCAGGTTTTCTCTGCGTAGGTTTCTTAGATGACACAAATGCAAAAAATAAGAAGCTACAGGCTCAAATGAATCAACTCACACTTCCAGAAGTATTTGTGTCTTGAACTAGCTCTTCACTAATGACCCGCACAAAGCTTGCAATTATGCAGGATGCATAAGAAACACTCTGAAAGGCATTCCAGGCTTTAAACTTCACATCTAGGGTGACAGGTTTTAAATTTTTCTTCCTGTAAAATTATTTTCAAAGACGGCTGCAAGTCCCAGTTTGCCGCCACTCAACGCCATCAATTTCTGGACAGAAGTAGTTCAGCCAGCACTATTTTGTTGATGCCCACTGGTAAGATCATAGATACTAGCGTATTGAACAAGAGAAATATATATATAGAGAGAGACATGATCCTCCTAGGACCTATGCCTCCTTCTGCTCAGAAAAAGTGGGTCTAGAGCCACTTCCAATGCCAGTGCTGAATTCTTAGAGGAAATGATGGAAATAAACAAAAGCATAACACATTTCTTCCAAAAAGGAGGTCAATGTTTTGCTTGCTACCGCAAATCTTAAACAATAAAGGAAACCAGACAACATTACAAATTCATGAAGCATTGACAGGCTGCATAAAACATCAAGCTAGCATTCACAGTAGTATGCAATGCCAAAAAGAAAAGGAACTGCAGATTTAGCTTACCAAATACACTACTGGGCAACAATTTTGCCAGAGCAGTCCATAAAAGGTTTATGAGCATGGACCTAAAAGCAATGGCCAGGCTATAATGATATTGCCAGCTCTTTCACTACTGGTTAATACTTGGTCCATAAAATTTTTCCAAACTACTGTCTGAAAAGCTCAAAACAGCTCTACACAACACATCCTTAATTTTTACCATGGTGGGAGGGAGAAAAGCAGTTGATGAAACAAAAAGTCAGGAGCACCATCACTACAAAAGCCAGAAGTGCATGAAGAATTTAGACAGCTATTTTAGACTGCTTGCCTTCCAGAACTCCATAGAAAATTATATGGAGGAAGATGCATCCACAGAGTTACCCAGAGAGCTCACCTACAATAAACGTCATTTTCCTTGTTTAGAAAGCTTACCAAATGCCACCCTGAGTTAGATGCCAAAAGCAGACAATATGAATTATACTCAGGAACGCCTCCACTGACAAATGTTATAAAAGCCTCAAAGGAAAGCGGTCTTAAGTTTTGATGATTTAAGTTTAGCTGTAATATTTCAACCTCCAGGAAGTTTCTACTCAGACACTTTGAACATCAAAAGGAATATTCTGAATGTAGCTCCTCTACAGGCTGACTTCGGCCTGGTGAACCGGCAAGGCACAAAGCTTGTTTGCTTGCTTCCCGGAAAGCAAGGACTGCAGTTTCATTTTATCCCAAAAATCAAAGGCTAAATTTCTCTTTCAATGACTGCAGACATCAATATACCACCTTTCTTCCGTACACGTAACATAGTTAAGCTGTTTCCTGATAATTTTGCAGACTAACTGCAGACTCTCCTGACTATTCTGTATGTGTGACCATGTCTCTCCAAGTTTGCATCTGTGATTAGGAAATTATCTTATTTAAGTACCCAAAAGGTGAATATTAGGTTGGCCATATGAATTTCTCACCATGGAACCTTCTTGGGGAAGAATTTCTCTAAATAACAGAACACTGAAGAAAGGGTAGCAGAAGCTATTGAACTGGATAACCTCCTAAGAATCCTTCTAATCCATGTTTTTGGAAGATGCTACTGGCTTTTTTCCAATCCTGAACAGACAGTTTTCACTGGAGCTGTACAAGAAACTACTGATCCTTGAAGGCACACTTTGTTTTGAGAGGACAAATTTTCCCTACAAGTTACATTTTCTCCCTTGAAAGAACTTCACAAAAAATGGCCTTTTCTGTGAGGATTCAAGACTGAATGTGCCAGGATAGTGTAAAAAGACACCCCCTCACCCCCACCTATGAGTAAACTGTTAACAGAACACTATAGCTGTGACAAATTGATTTCCAGAAGACTTCAAAAAGAAGCCATCCAAAAGGATGGCATTAGGATGTTAACCAGCAGTGCTGCCTACCTCCCAAAATGCTTACAGTGCTTTTCCTCAAATAGCAAGACCTCCCAAGTATCACAATGGCAATGAATGGTGTTAAATCAAGTTGACTACAAATACAGAATCAGAGCATTCTTTTCTGGCATTTAGCCTAGATTAACGTGAAGTTTTTCCTCACCTTTTAGCAGATGGTGGCTTACTAATCTATGCTAGTATTGGTCCAGCAAATGATGTGATTATGACAGTAAATGTGGCTACAATAGTGTAAATCACAGGTAAGCCTTGAAAAAAGGAAAACGCCTCTTTTCTGTTTATGAGGTACTTTGGCAATAGGTCGTCTTTCTGTAACAGCACATCCATCTTATGGAGGATAAAGAATCTTATTTTGAATAAACAGTATAATTATAATACCTAGTAGTCTCTTGGTTTTGCCTGGAAGAAGCCTTCATCCCAGTAAAAATTTTATTCTGAAAAGAGTGATACCTAAGAAGGTTTCTCCTGCAGATTAGATGAGCTGTATGCTTTTCCTCTTTTGCAGAGATTTGCTTATCAACGTTGGTTCGTTGTTTAATACAAATTACAAAATTTGTTTCATACTGACTAGTTTGATAGACAACACACACTTTTCCTGCCAAATATATTTCTCTCTGGAACTACATCAGAACTGGAGGTAGCTATGCTTCCTGATGGACAGTATTAGGATATTCTCTCTAAAATGCTAATGGAGAGAAACAGATTCTGCTTCACAAAATCTGTCATGACAGTGACAGAAAACTGCTTCCTTCACTGTTTTTCCCATTGAGTTTGTCGATCAGACTCTGATGGATTTTCTCACTCTCCATCTCAAGTCGTTAAGAGACAATCCTTTCTGTATCCGTTTTGCTGGCACTGCTTATTTTTTGCTTCACAGCAGGATCCAAATTTAGTCCTTCTAGATTCTTTTTATCATGTAGAGCTGAATTTGAGATGGCAGCCCTCTGATGGCAGGACTCTGGGCTTATTCTCTCAAGCAGTCTTTTTAACTTGAAGGCTTATAGGTGTTTGAAATCCTGACTTCACAAGGGGCCTGTCAGGCACCTCTGCTTTGCTGAGTGGAACTCCTCTGTCACAGTCAGAGTGTGTTCAGCCTATGACCAGAAAACCAGATTCTAAACCATGAGATCCAAAACCAGCCATCAGAGTTTTCTCAACTGAGATGGAACTGGGGTGACATTGCTGGCATGACACAGCTCTAGTTCACTCTGCAACTGTTCAAAGATGATGAAATTTCATAGGAAGAGTGAGGAATGAGCTTTAGAGTCTCTTACTCATGTCTCGGAATCCTGTTGGCCAATGCCTTACTGCCACAGTAGCTTCAGAAGAGCTGAGTAACAGTTTCAGTCAGTTCAAGTTCTTCCATCTTACTTTCCACTCCTATCCAAGCAAGGAAATCACTTCTTTATTAGGCAGTAGAAGTTTTACAACAGAGGGTCTGCCAGCACTCCTTGGAAGATCTTCCTTAAAAAGGTTGGAAAAAGTCCTGCTACAGTCTAAAACCTTTAGAGGACTTGAGACTTTCCCATGAGAAAAAGGAAAAAAGTATCGTCTACATGCTCAAATTTAAGAAAAGACAAAATCTAGTGTTTCTCTGTTTGTGGCTTTCTCCATGTTCTGCATTGTATTTGAATAAGCTGAGGAAATGAAAAGACAGACCTAAGGCACCAACCATTTTGAACTGAAATTAGACTTGAAAACAGAAGGGTGTTTATTCTGTCAGAATAAATGAGACTGAGAAAACCACCTCACATTACACCACAACTTCCACACGTTTACAGCTCTCTCTCTCTGTTGTTTTACATGGACATAGGTTTCCGTAAAGCCAACATAGTAGGAATACCTTCTAAATTCAGTAAGAGGTTAGACTCCAGCCCCCTTGAAACCAAAAGCAAAACTTAACACACAAAAACTATGTAATGCCCTTGGATACAAAGAATTCTTCATTTTTATCTGTCCTTGTTAAATATGGTTCTTCCCCAAAACCATTAAGAATTCTGTTCTACAATTACCACACATATTTACAGGATTGTTGACACTGAAGTATCATAGAATCATAGAATTGTTAGGGTTGGAAGGGACCTTAAAGATCATCTAGTTCCACCCCCCCTGCCATGGGCAGGGACACCTTGCACTAGACCAAGTTGCTCAAAGCCTCATCCAGCCTGGCCTTGAAGACATCCAGGGATGGGGCATCCACAACATCTCTGGACAACCTGTTCCAGTGCCTCACCACCCTCTCTGTGAAGAATTTCTTCCTGACATCTAATCTAAACCTCCCTGATTTCAATTTATACCCATTACCCCTTGTCCTATCAGTAAAGCATCTGCATGCATTTTTGCAGTGAAAAATCCTACACTCATGTTCCTCAGCAACTTATTTCCATCCTATGCCATTTCTACTCTGTTGGCAGAACAGTTTGTAAACACGGCACAGTGAGCTCTCTCTGTGTCATGGTTTAACTTCAGCTAGCAATTAAATACCACACAGCTGCTCGCTCACCTCCCCCCTCCTCCAGTGAAGGAGGAGAATCGGAGGAAAAGACAAGGAAGCTCATGAACTGAGATAAGAACAATTTTTAAATTGAATATAAATTAATATTATAGTGATGATAGTAATATTAATACTACCATAAGTAATTCAAATGATAGAAAATAAAACACTATACAATTGCTCACCACCTGCCAACCGATACACAGCCAGGTCCCGAGTAGTGAGTCAGAGCCAGAGAGCCTGAGAGCTAGAGCCTGAGGGTAATCACAGCAGAACACAAATGAGCCCCATGAGTGACAGCATAACCAGGAAAGCTAACAGACCTACCAACCCACTAATGAGCTAGCTAGGAAGCTAACAAACAAGCAAGTAACCAAAGGAGCTATGGCCCCCCAGCCCACTCTCTGCTTATGTACTGAGCATGGTGTGCTATGGAATGAAATACTCCTTGGGTCAGTTTCGGACAGCTGTCTGAACTGTGTATCCCCCCACACTGCTTGTAGTGAGAAAGTTGGGAATGCAGCTGCAGTGTCAGAAGCTGAAAAAGACCTTGAATTGGTGCAAGCACTCCCCAGCACCAGCTAAAAAGACACCTTATCAGTACTAGTCTCAGGGTAAATCCACGAACACAACTTCATACCAGCCAGTGTGAATAATATTAACCCTGTCCTGACTAAAACCAGCACAATCACTAAGCTATCACGACTAGAGCTGAGGAAATAGGTTAGTAAATACACAAAACCAATTCAAAACCATGGAAAGACCTTGCAGTATACTCAAGAGACCCAAATCCCAAGACGTTATTTTCTTCATATGTTTTATAGATCAAAAGTGAAGTCCAAATCAGTATTATCCTTGTGCTTCACCAAAGGTCAAAGATTACAAGAGCTGTACTAGCTTGGTAACACTTAGATTCATGAAAATTTCATGTTGTATGTCAAGGAAGGCTTATTTAATCTCTCAAAAGGACTGGGGTGAAGAATTCTTCAGCCAATCAGTATAATTTCCAAATTTTGACTCAAATAAGAAGCCTAGCACAGTTTTGCAGGAAGACAACTAATAATGAACATGGATTCTCACAGGTAAAGTTTGTATTATATGAATGAGAAACACCAGCACTATAGTTTTGTTGCATCTAATTTCTACAACGATAGCTCAGAAGAGCTTAGAAAAGGATTTTGCAACAAAGTCTTAAAGGTGTAAAGGTCCCCTACCTTTCCAAAACAAAAGTGGAGGAATTTCATTATGTTTCTAATAAGAATTTTAAAGTCAAATCCCTTCACCTCTTCTCTGACAATGAGAAAATACTTATCTGGAATAATATTCTTCCAATGGTATACTTCCAATTATGTAACAATCTGGTGATTGAACTCCCAAAGAGTAATGCGTAGTAATGAAGGTGATTGATGAAATGGAACACTTGCAGAAAACAAACCGCTTCTTTTCATATTTTGTAAAATACATGACACTATCATGTTCTGACAGAAATGACAATATACTTGTGAATCTTAACTAGAAAGACTGAAATACAGCTGTAAATTACCCTCAACTTGAAAATGCTTTATATCAAAACCATCTCTATTCTTTCAGACTTAAACTGTGTTGCAAATCAAGAAACAATACATCAAGCAAGCTGTAAGCTTAGGAAGTACCTGCTTGGGTTGGTGTCCACAGAAACCTCCTCACTCCCACAGCTGGTACCCAGATCTAAAGCTTTGTGAAATCTCTTGATATCTTCATAGAACCACAGAATGGTTTGGGTTGGAAGGGATCTTAAAGATCACCTAGTTCCAACTCCCCTGCCATGGGTAGGGACACCCCTCCACTAGACCAGGTTGTTCAAAGCCTCATCCAGCCTGGCCTTGAACACTTCCAGGGATGGGGCATCCACAGCTTCTCTGGGCAACCTGTTCCAGTGCTTCATCACCCTCTCCATGCAGAATTTCTTCCTGATGTCCAATCTACATCAGGATAATTAGTTTAGGTACTTCAGCTATTGTTTTTATACTTCTCAGATGTTTTAAGTTCTTTCACATTACCCTTTTTATTCACTGTAAATGTTATTCCGCTTGGCAAGCCAGTAATGTATTTGTGGCTGCAGTGAAATCAGCTATAGCAAATCCCTTGGAATAAGATTAAAAGTGATTTTATTATGGAACAAAGGATTATGAGGAAAAAGAGTTTGGGAAGAAAAGGTTCTTTTCCATTTTACCATAACTAGAGTACTGATCACCAAAGTGCTTCCATCTTCCCTAAGGAAAGTCAGCAGCAAACAGGGACTAATAAGTCAATGATGCATGCTGCTTTCATCAACAGACTTCAGACTTTGAAAATAATCATCTTCATAATTGTGCTTAGAGATTAAAAACTGGTCAGATTTTTGGATATAAGCAAACAGCATTCTACCTATGAAGGGATAAATAATGTTAGACCTATTTGCAACTTGAGTATCAGTCAGTCTTTCATCAGGTTTGCATACATTAAAGTGCCTTCATTACTCTGTAGGCTGTAGTTCCAATATCCTTGTTAAATTAATGCTAGTTCTTTGTTAGAAACAATCTCTTCAGAAGATGGAAGCAAAGCCTTCCCCTAGGGAAGCTCATCTTCCATACTAAGTCAGAAATAATCTTGGCACGTCCAAACCAAGTGATAGCCTGCATCATCCAAGTTGCTTACACTCTAACTGAATCAACGCTGGAAAACAGCGTAACTGTTTTCAGTAAAGGTAATATATTCATTGTTTGCAGCACAGATTAGCTGACCACCCCTAAGTAGAGTTCGGTTGCTGATGGAGAAGACAAGGGACCACTTCCCCTCACACCCCAACGCACACATACAGAGTGCGGGCCTATACTGCAACTGATACCTATGCTTGTGACTGATCATAGGCAAGATAAAAACATCACTTAAGTTCTAACACAAGGCAGTATAAGAGTTTTGCTGTCCACAGCCTTGAATATTGTTCTCTTTGGTTAAAAAAAACTCGCTCACCAAAAAAACAAACAAACAAAAAACAAAACCCACAACCCCCCCCCAAAAAAACAAACAAGCAAACAAACAAAAAAACCCACAACAACCACCACACAACTGAAAAACCAATAAAGCAGATTCAAATGCAAAGGAAAAACATTACATAAGATGAAATTTTAGGGCAGGTCTGTCCACAGATTGAGACAGCCACAACAAAAGAGAAATAAAATTGTAAATAAGACAAGGTCACTGACTATACATCACTAGGATTAATAATATTCTGTATTTTACTTTTCTTGACCATAAAGGTTTTCATTCAACAGTTACAAGTTTTGCTGGATGGAGATTAAGCCTTGTCACTGTCCTTTCACAAGGTGGAGGGAAGCATCCAGAATCACTGCAATGTGTCCAGTGAAAAATATCGAACTGCTAGAATTGAGGAAGACATTGTGAAGCATGACAACAAAACCAACCACTTCTAGTCTCCTCAGACAATTAAATGCCCTTAGCCATCCATTTGTTGAAACCAAAAAGGCGCTCGACTAATGCAGACCGGGCTAACGTTGACTTCATCATCTAAATATCTTACCTGGCTAAGAGCCACAAGATGAGACAGTCCAGAAATTACTCCTGGGCGTAAGATCCAGGCATTGTATTTCTTGCGCGAGGTCTCACCACAGCAGTATTAGGCTGGGCATGGTTTAGCTAAATACGTAGCCAGCTCCAAATCAAACTAGGGATAAAGGCTGTAACAGTCACTACTAGGTAACTGTATCCAATAACCAGCAATTTAGACTACATGGAAGACTTCATGCCAGCACTATTCCACATAACCCAGTGGCAGAACTGCCATAGCAGGCAAGTCATACATCAGATGTTCCAAATCCATATGCCATCTACATGTCATAGGCTGGCCATTATTATGATGTGCCTTTTTTAAATATTACTGGGTCTGTCTTCAATTCCCCATTACTTCCCTCTTAGATTGAAGACCCTAGTTTAGCAGTAATTTTTGCTTCCTGAAGAAACTTATTCGAATTAATTATTGCTTGTACTAGTTCTTTCTTTCAAAAGATAAGCTGCAGATCAAAGGAAAAGATTATTCCATTCTGCTTGGCACCGGTGAAGCTACATCTGAAGTATGGCAATTCCACTTCCCGGACCCAGAATGTGAAAGAGAGTGATAAGCAGGTCCAGTGGAGGACCACCAAGATGGCTGATGGCTGGAGAACATGACAGATGAGGCAAGAATAGTGAGCTGAATTTGTGACGTGTGAATAATAGACAGCTAAGCGAGGAGGGCTGATTGCTCTCCTCAACAACCTAACCTAATGTTCAGAGAGAAGACAAAGCCAGACTGTTTTCAGAAATGACAGCACGCTGACAAGAAGAAACACATACAGCTAACAGCAAGAGAAATCCCAGAGACATAGCAGAGAACAGCTCTTCACTACAGGGGTGGTCAAACACCCAAACAGCTTGTCCAGAGTGGCTGTGGCATCTCCACCTGTGCCAGTTTTCAAACCTCACCTTGACAAACCCTGGGGCAACCTGACCTGATTTCAAAGTTGTCCTCCTTTGAGGATGTCAGACTAGATGACCTCCAGAGGTCCCTTCCAACCTAAATCAACAGTTAAAGGTTTAAATTATTTTACAATTGTGTTCTTGAACCAGAATGATTTTTTGGTGCCTTTTCCCAGGACCCTTTTTCAACATTGTAAAAAACCCCTGTGGACAACAGGATTGTAACCAGTATTGATTTTTGTTTTAATTTTTATTTCTATTACACCACCTCAGCATTAATTAGAATAATATTCTTTTGTGTTTACTGAATCTCTCAGTTGTTCCTCCATTATTTTTCCCCAGGATTGATATGAGGCCAAACAGTTATTTAAAACATCCTGCTTGACCTTTTAACATAGGAAGTCTTCAAGGTCTTCCGGCACTTCCACTGTATTTTAAGAGTTATTGGGAGGGACATGTCAGGAAAGAAATATTCTCGGCCAACTCTTTTAGAACTCCAGGGTGCAGATTACAAAGACAGTTCTTTGCTAAGAACTGCCTGTCATGGACTCCTTAGTGTCTTCCTTGTAACTTTTACATTTCAAGTACTGAAGTCACCTCCAAGATAGTATAATGTAATCTCATTTCTATCTTGGGAAAACAAAAATACTCAGTTTAATCTTCTGCCTTTTCCTTTTTCACTATGAATGATGTTACTGTTAAAAACTGATACAGAATTATAACAGTAACACAGGTGACAACCTCACCTTTATTATCTTTTGCCTTACTATTCAAGGTTTTCTCTCAAGAACATTTCTTTCTTTTAACTGGTTTCCTATGTCACTCAATGCCATTTCTCCTCTACCATCCTTGCACTTCATAAAAAGGAGGGAGGGGCCCTGAATTGCTTCCGTCACACTGCAATGAAAGCATGACTGATTTTAACAGATTTTGCCCTTTATGGACAACATTTAGAAGCTGCAGGTAAGTACAGTAATATAATTTATATGGGCAAAGCTTCCACATACCTATGTGTCTCAAAAAATCTTAAGCTATTAAAAAAGTAGTTATCAAAGGTTTCAAAGTAAATGAGAGATTATTTGAGTTTAAAACGGCAGTGATGGGGACTAAAACTATTAGAGACATTCTGAAATGGACCATGTATTAAGGCCAATAGGGAATATGTAAATGTATTAGGAAAGGGAACCAAAACTGACTGATATTGAGGAGGGGGGATTTAATGATAACAGAGATAAGTATACTTCTGCACTGATATGGCAGAGTAAAACGCTGCACGCCAACAACTTGGACCAAATGAGGCTTTTGTATTTATCTGCCTACTTCACCTTTCTACCTTTTCAGTTTTATTCTCTTCAATTCAGTTCAGTTTTCCTCTATCTGAACTAGGCCCACCTACTGCCAGTTCCACATCCACATCTTGAGCTGACGTCCACCTGTAAGTGACCGTGTTTTCCTTGGCCTGTTCATGCGTCTCCAGTTCTCTCATTTCTGTAGCTCAAAGATTTCCCAGATCCAGTAATTGTGTTTTAACCATCCATTTTCCAGTCTCCCACCCTGTCATAATATTTTTGACTTGTAAAATAGAAACACCACAAACACATTTGGGCAGAATTAGCACATCTGCCCCATGCAGCCATTTCATGCACTACATGTATAGCCACAATACGGTGCATTATGTAATTTGCAATACTGCCATTTTGTTAACATCTGCTGCTCTAAGGCAACCTTACTGCCTTCTGAGGAAGAAAGAGGGAAAGCAGATAAACATCATATTCTGATCTGTCTCCCTGTGTGCAAACACACCTTTTTTAAATTTACATAAAGGCACTTGAGAATGCACATTTATACTAAAAGATACACGGACAACAGTTTGGTGTCCAATACTTTCAACAGCTTTGCTGTCTCAAAAAGAGGATAATTCAAACTACAACCAGGATAATGAAGTTTCTTGATAATACCACAAAGCCCAAAAACCACCACTGGTGGAATCAACCTTCAGAATTCTGCACCCTTTTCAGAGGTAAGCTTGCAGTATTGCTAAGCCTCCATGTGCACCAACTGTTGTCACAACAGAGACAAAAACACTGTAGCAAAACAGCAGAGGTTTGAACCAAAAAAAACCCCAGCAAAATTAGCAGCAAATACTACATACTCGAATTTCTAGTATTTTTTAATCTTCAGTTTTACTTAAGTAAACATTTTAAAATAATTGTTAGTTAATGTTCCCCATAACAACAGCAACCCAAAAATAATTATATCAAGAAAAATGACTTCAGGGCTTTCCAGAAAACGCCTCTGGTATTTATATTTAATTCCTGGCATTATGCCAAAGTGGGGGATGGGCACCTAAGTGAAAAAATAATTTTAAAGGCCTCTAAAACATTAATGCAGAAAACGAGTTGCTCCTCTTACCTGGTGAGAAGGCGGCACGTGCAAAATGAGCTTCCTCCTCTGAGTAAGCCACTGACATTAGCTCATTTGCATAAGTATCACGAGCTACAAGTAGACTTCCAGGTCGGCCATCTTGATACTGAGATCTTGTTTTGTTTACGTAGCTGCATGAGTACTATTTTTGAGCCAGCCTGAGCTATGCTGTTGCACCTCTCAGCTAGTAGCCTACATCTGCTTGTTACAGCCTGCTGGAACTCCCACTCCTCCACACAAGTGGCTGAAGGTGTCAGGATTGCCCCTGCAGCACAACGAGCATGCCACAGCCTCCAAGGGAACGTTGCAACTGCAAGTGCCTCCAGTCGCACTCTTTGTACTGCCTTCTGTGCTGCCAACTATTAGCACTGCAGCAACTATGTGCAGTGAAGTACCTCCCACATACCACACTGTAGTACCAACAAGCACACATTTATTACAGCGCAGCGCAAGACAGCCCACTAAAATAAGAAGGCTGAAATTTCCTCGGTGTTTTCACTTACTAGCGAACTAATTACACCTAGGTTCATCTTTTCACATTCATCAGTGCAGCGCTCTCGGTCTAGAAACCAGAGTGCTGCTGCATTCCGTGCACAGGCGAGTCCATGACACATGTTAGCTGCTGCCGCCGCGGAGCCAGACTGCAGTTACAGCTAGCCGGCGCCAGTAAAAATTTACATAAAGGGGGCCTCATTTCAAGACTAAATTGCAGCAGAATATTGCTCAGCAAAGCCTTCCCCCGCCCCCAGCAGACTACTACGGGTTCTAGAATATATCGTCTAGCTATTTGCTTACTAATAATCCAGATGCGTGTCAAAAGCCAAGTTCTGCTCTTACTGTTTACAGAAACGCACACTGACAATAGTCTCTGCAAAGGGAATTCCACCTTGAAGCCTGTTCCTAGTAGGAATGCTACACACTGCATTGTTCACAGCAGTTCTGGCAGCACTCCTAGTAACTGCAATAACACCGGGTATGCTCAATGCTCACCAACCAGCTTTTCTTAAACTGGTATTTCCAGTATTTCACAGCCTACCAAAACCAAACACATAAGTATTAGCTCCAAGTACGACTGATCCATTTTTAACCTAATGCTGACAGGTAACATGCCTGGCCATTTTATTTACTGTTTCCACTTGGCATTTAATTTGTCTTCATTAGGCAAATGAAGAAAAAACATCCCCCATCCAGAACCCTGGACTTTAAGTACCTACAAGGTACAGTGACAGGTAGAGGCAGAAGCTCAGATTTCAGCCTCACTCTGACTTCAAAGTTAAATTCTTACCTTTGTCCTTCCAGTCAAATCCCAACTACATTAATAGATTACATTTTACAAATGCTTATTCTAGAAGTCACTGGAGTTCTCTGGGGAAGAAAGAAGTCAGGCTTTGCTTACTATTAAGCGTGCATACGTAAAGGACACGTCATCCGCCAACACTTTTTTCCCCCTGATTTGCTGCCTTACGAGAAGCTCTTAAAGAGTGAAACAACTCAGTGTAAATAAACATACTATTTATTAGACTAACTATAAATATGAATTCGTGGAACCCTAAATAACATGAAAGAACTGTAACCCACGGCGAGGTTTGGCTAGTTACACGTCTAGCAGTACTGCTGCAGTTGCAGCCTGGCACCATTTGTGGAAAAGGGAAGTGGCAGAGACAGCGATGCTTGTCGACTGCAGCAGGGCAAAGACAGAGGTGGCTCAGGATCAAAGAGCCTGCTTTCTGCCAGGACCGCTTCTAGTTCCCTGCATTGTTCCTCTTCACAATGCCAACTGTGTTGAGGCTATATATAGTCAAATTACTTTATGTGTCCCCTTTTCCACTGTGAGCGCAATTTGCTGTACGGCTGGTTCCACGTTGTTTGAGCGTAACACAGTTTGCTCATCTGTAATGTCAAGATACAGACTTTGTGCCTGAAAGTCTTTAGCAATGCAAATTACTCTTCACTGGTTGTTACAATTCATCCTCAGCTGTTGCATCCAGAGGTCTGAAGTGATGTGTAAGGAAAATATAATTATTTTTCCAGAACGAGTGTCACGTTAAAGTGACAGGCATCAACTGTAGAAGCCATCTAGTACTGCTCCGCTTTTATGCCACACGTATCTTTGATTCATCTTACTTTCAGACAGATTTCTGTATGTTACAGCATTCAGGCACTGTGCAGAATACAACTTCCAGTGATGCTCTTGTCATTTGCAGAATGAATCATCACATGAACAGCCTCTGAGCTTAAAAATAAAGGGCACCGATGCTGCTTTAAGAAAAGCAAACCGAAAAACCTCTTGTGTTTCCCACATACAGCTGCCACTCCCCTCCTCCCCTCACCCCCCCAGCTCTACAGCCTTGTGCACAAATACCAGAATAATAGTTTCATTCTCCACACAGCAAATCAGATACTGCAACATAAGAGCCTGCCGTGGAGCGTTTTCTATTCTCAGATCCAGTCCGCTCAGGGAGATCCAGCCCGGAGCTTGCTGGCAGCCCCGAGGACAAGCACTCCATCTGGGGGAGGCACCACCCCGCTTCCAGAACCATCCGGGCAGTCACCCACACCCCTCCCTCTGCTCTACCTGCCTCTCCACCACCCGCTAGGATAAAGCTCGTTTTGAAACTCACCATGTATTCATCCGTTTAGTAGTAAGAAATGCACCAACTCGGTTACACCAGGCACAGGGGGCTGCCTCGCAGTCAGAGGGGAACTGAAACGGGGGTGGGGGGGGGTGGGGTGTCGCCTTCCTGAGGCCCGAACTAACTAACTGCACCCCAAGAACTAGCACAGGGCCCACATCACCTGCTTCCAAAGCGGGGCATTCGGGTGGCGTGGGTTTGTTTCACATGCGGTTTATTTGGGGGTGGGAGGTGGGTAACGCAAGTCTAACCCAGCGAATAAGCAACAGCACACTCAACTATGCTCTCCAGGGACTGCGGCTACAGAAAAAGCCAGAATGCCTGCCTGCCTTTCCCACATTTAGCGCGCCTGAGCCTTTAGCCTTTGTGACTCTGCCTTCTCAGAGCCACTTAGCGGGCCCCTTCCTCCAACGCGCACACAGTTTTCTAGTCTCAGGCGCAGCCTTCAAGACCAGATGCTGTGGCCAAAACCAGTAAGGTCGCATTCAAAATGACGACTATTAGCTGTATGGCTTTGGTACATACCAAAGACAACAGCCTCCGATCTGAAATGTCAGTTGACTCATCTCTGACTAGAAAGGTACAGGAAAGTCTGCCACAGGACCATTTGCTTAATTCAGACACAATTTTAGATATGAAACCATGATGAAATCTGTCCCTAGCCTCATCTAAAAAAAAAATCCAACCAACCAACAAAAAAAACCAAACAAAAAACAAAAACAAAAAAACACAAACAAAAAAACCCACAACACCCAAACCCAAAAAAAACCCCACCACAACAACCGACCAACCAACCACTCACACCAAGAAAAGGGGAAAGAGAAACAATCCCACCACAGAGCAAAACCACAACGTCACAAGGTCCTGGGCCTTCTCCAGGCAACACACAGAGAGCCCAGCACGCCCCCTCCCCTCCGACTCGGCCTCCTCTCCAAAGCATGAAAGAGAACAAGTTATTCCCAGCAGCCAGCCAGAAGCGGGGTAGTTCACCTTTCCCACTTTGGTCTAGGAAAGGCACAGAAAGTTGTGTTAATTTCTGGAGAACATGGACCCATTATCTCAGCCACTGGTTTCTTTCAAGATCTTTTAGAGCTGAAGCCTGCAGCAATAAGGAGGAGCAGGGAATGCAGGAAAGGGAAGAGGGAGGGGGGGAGGAGGGGGAAGTGCTGACTAGTTGTATCTGCTTTTCTACTGTGGAAATGGGGTGAGAAGGAGTCTAAAATGGGTACGTTCCAGGCAGTTAACAGGGCCTAATGTTGCACTCCCTTCCTTTCTTTCAGAAAGGGAAAAATACTCATTTTGCCTCATCAACTTCAGAAAAAACCATATTTTGCTCATTTGAATTTACATTAAGAATTTTGTCATTTACTAAACAAATAGTAAAAAGCTGACGGATCTTAACCTGCAAATCAAGATGCAGCAGCAGGAATTATTTTCCTTACTCACAATTTGTTTGAAGACACTGCATTCTTCAGAAAAACATAATAAAATTTATGGCTAAAAGGAACGTCCAATTTAACTGTTTCATAGTAGTCATAATACCATTAAGTATTTAAGACTCAAAACAGTTGTAAGAGCTTGGTAGCCATTTATTTCTAGCACCCGTAAGAACCAAAGTCAGCTGTTTCAAACTGTGTTGCACGCATTAAACAGCACTGCGTTAATTCAGCGCTCCATTCCACTTTGGTTTGAGTCCTGCCTGAAATTGTTTGCTCCCAAAATATCTATCAAAACAGAACATGCAGCTGTGCAAATTGAGACAATTCTGAGTTTTAAGAGGAACACAGAAAATAATCGAGCCATGTCAGAATGGTTCCAAGCAAGTACAATTTATTAATGAAAAACTATCCCAGTAATTGGAGCAAAATGAAAATAAAATAATTTTCTTATGATCAAATACACCATTTGAAAAAAAAAAAAAGGTGAATCTATACACTCCTTCGGAGTGAACCACTGTTGGGTATTTCTCTTTGAGAGTCATGTGTATTTGAGACTGCTACTCGATTAGCAATTTATTTATTTGTGAAAGCCTATCCTTCAAGTTTACCGATCAGTGGTACAAAGCTAATTGTTCTAGAAGGCAGCAGGTCTGGAGAAAATGCAGACACAAGCGCACTGAACAGTCTGACAATGCATCTCGCATTAAAAATGTATAGCCATCAATTCAGCTCAGGTCGTTAATTCATTATACACAACTATTTCTAATTCAAATTATGAACATCTAATTTATATATTTAATAAAAGCATATTTATTTAGTTTTCTTTAGCATCCACTGAAGTGCCATGTTCCCATGCAAGAAAACTGATGTTTTTCATTCTGACTACCAAAGAACAAGCTATTAACACCAAGGGAGAGAACAGAGAAGAGATCATGCTGTCAGCTACCAGTGCTACTGTACAGCAAGGCATGACAGTGTACCTGGTCTTCTGGAAACAGGGATGTGTTCTATATGCAACACAGGTTTCAAAACCTGCCATACTTTATGCATTCCAGTGCCCACCTTTGGAAATAAAAAGAGAAAACCAACCAAAAAATCCCCAAACCACACCACCCACCCACTTCACTACAACAAAAAGCTGCAGCTCCCTGCTCTACCAGTCATTTTCACTACACTCCCAAGAACCACACTGTTTTCAGAACAGCCAGTTAAGGAGCAAAGTAAACCAAAACCAAGGGAAGACAAGACACCGAGACAAGAGCTTTCCTCTAACTCTGGCAATCTCTCCGTGCCTTTTCTGTAAAATGGGAGTAAGCTTACCCAGCTCAGAGAAAAAAAACCAATACGGGTAATAAAAAAAGGCACAAAAAGGACCGTACAAAAGACCTGGTATGAACGTGCAATATTTTACTCAAATTTAGTAAGTGTGGAAGAACCACTCCTTACAGTGAGTGTCAAGAAATACAATCCTTTTCATGTTCCCATTAAAAAGGGAGTTAACAAAAAACCCAAACTGAACCAAACCAATAGCGCTTGACAATTTGCATCTGCCTATTGTTTTATAACATTTTCATATACTCCTTAAAACAAGCAAAAAACCCCCACTGAAAACGAACAAGAAACTGACAACAATAAAACCACCACAGGATGTGTATGGCAAAGTATGTTTTGGACAACAAATTTCATCCCCTTCACTGATTACAGAGTAGGAGTTCGGTGATCTTATTATAAAGAATGAACTGTTTCTGCTTGCTTTGAACAATATGAATTATTAACATCTGGAATTAATCAACAATAACTGACTAAAAACCACACAAACAAAAACCTCAGTCATCATTTTTAAGACTGGGGTCAGGATGACTTGACCTCAAAGTATCTTGTAAAAACCAGAAATAATATTGTTCAGGGGATGAGAAGAAGGAAATCTCACTACATTATTCATCTGTATTCATTAGATCAGGTGGATGTATGACAAAACTTCACATTTTATCAAGATAAATGCTTTTCAGTCAAGTTAAAATGCCTGAAAACTCAGGTAACAAGAGCCCAAATGTTCTCAGGATCTTACCTTTCTTACCCCATCAAGAAAAAACACTGTGAGCTAAAATCTGCCTTAAATCAAACCCACTAAACACAATTCCACCAGCAATAAAACAAGTAATAAAGCCACCTACCTCCCTCCATGTCGTCATCAGCTGTGACCGCACATTCACATTATTCCCATCACTGCTTCTATCCTGAAGCAGGAAAATCCTATGACCAATTACTTACAATTTTACAGTTACAGCTATCAAGCTGGTCTTAAATTACTGTATTTTACTGGTAGCCTTTTTTTTTTTAATTATTTCTTCATAGGCATGGTAAACATGAAGAAACCACAACTCCTGAGAACCTGATGTGCACTATCTGCCCAGAATACTTTGTTTCCTCACAGTCGTTAACTACAAAAAAAATCATGTATGGGAGCAAGATATTTAAAAACTAATTTGACCACCAAGTGCTTTGTTAACAGGGTATGCTATAACAGCACCCAAATATTGTGCAAAAATACTGAGGCAGGACTAAACTTTTAGGTGTTTAGTACTAACTTTCACATCCTGAGCACCAAGTTCAACTTCAAACAGGAAGATGCTATGAGCTACATCCTGATGAGTTATTCAGCTCTTCTGCTGCTCCTGGAGAAATTCAAGTAATTCCCCATTTAATTACTCTCTAATTAACTCATATCCAGCTTAAGATCCCATAAAGACCTTAACTAGGTATTTGAGACAGACACAAAAAAAGAAAATGAGCATGTCATGATGAAAGGAATAAGGTCTTTTCTCCTCCTCCTTTTCTGTTCTCCCCCATCCCAACAGAAACATGCTGAGCATTGCTTTTCTCTCAGCTTCATGGCCCTGGACACCAGCACTTCTCAACTACCCTTCGAGGAGTGTTGAGGATGATGGACAGCTAGGCTCCCAACCAGAAACACAGGAAAGACTAGGTCATGTGAAACCACTAGCACCTTGAACCCTGGATTTCAATTAAGTTTAAAAAAAAAAAAAAAAAATCACCTTTAAACTTCCATCCTATCATTCATATAGTTCTGCAGAATTTATAGTAATGTTATTTTTGAGTAGCAAATAACTGCTACCTGCAAAATAGTTATCATTAACATAATCGCTCCTGTTCCAATGTATTTATGCAGGTTTTGTACTTCCTGTCTACCACTGGAGAAAGTTACCTCCTGAAAATATGATAATCAAACGTAAATCTAACCGCTCGGTTCTAAAAGTGTAATGAAGTTTATAAAGCTTATGTTTCAGCACGAGGCAAGCTTTTGAGAAAGGGCAGCATAAAGCGAGAGCTCTTCCGGCCTGGTAAGGAAGTAAGCCAAAATGGAATAATCTGATTAGCAAGTTCTATGGGTATGACCTTTGACCTCTCCTGTTCCACCCAATCTACCCTATAACTGAGAACGGATAGAGGTCTATGAATTAATTCAGCAAGAGGGGGGAGGGAGGACGAAACCCACCACAACACCCTCCTGTTGGCAAAAAGAGGAAAATATTTTAAGGTGTGTTCTACAGCTTAGAATTCGTTAGTTTTGCCTACAAAAAAGCTCACAATTGTCTCTCAGCAAAGCAGAGCTAGCGCTTGCCTCGAGTGTGGGGCACGTGAGGCCGACAGCTCTGCTCATCTGCATACAGCCTGGCTAACGAGCAAGAGCTCTTCCGCGGCCATTTTGAAACTGCACTGCCTCAGGGGCACTGAAAACGCGCTTAAGATGGCTGCAACGTGCACTCAAGACCTGCCACCCGGGCACAACTCAGCAGTGGATAAAACATTTACACGGCAAAGCACCTCCCTCTCCACAACACTGCGGAGGCAGAGGGGGTCTGGAGGAATGGTTTCTGGGACGGGCAGGAAGTGGTTAATGCACGGCTGCAACACTGCAGCTCCTCACAGCACCACTGGGGCAGAGAAGGCTAAAATAAACTCCCCACCGCCCACTGCCCCGAGGCAGCCCTGCCAGGACTGGGGATTTGTAGGAATACTTCAAATCCCTCTCAGCTCCAGGCAGCGTACAATCCATGTCACATGTTAGTGGCCACAGATACAGAGCCGGATCATGCATGGAACTGGCAAACACTAGGGAATACTTTTCAAGAGCAGCCTTCTGAAACACTCTGCAATATTCATTACCCAATAAAACAGCGTGAGAAAAAAGGAAGTTCACTTTACTTATAAAGAAACTAGCAAAAAACCCCAAGAACACTCCAGAACCTCAGCACCCACAGAACTCGAGTACCTAATTCTTTACAAACGCTGCAGGATGCTGTGTAAACTTTCCAGAGACGCATCTAGAATCCCCTCAGCAACATGGCTGGATTTTTGTGGTAACGAAACTCAGTAGTTTGTTCCTAAGGAACTGGTTTGGGAACCTGTGGGAGGGACTGGGGGGGGGTTGTCAAACGAATACCGATGTTAACACAAGCTGAACTTAACACAGGTTCCTCTTTAGTGCCCATCACCCGCTCCGGCCCAGGCAACAGCGGGTCAGTTCTGGAGGGAGCTGCTCTGTATCTGCCCTGCTGCACGCGTCACGTACGCCTCTTCCACAAAAGCCAAATATGGCCACCTGAAAACAAAGGAACTCCAAGCACGCAATCCTGAAGGAAATTAATGTTGCATTAGTCCTAACCCACCAAAAAAATATTATTTGCGATTAAAAATTAGCCCAATGCAGCAAGTGGCTCCACTCCCCCAACCCAAAAAAAAGTGGGAGAATGTGCCCTCTATCAACTTTTAATGAAAATACCTAAACTTACATAACCGTGCATGTCTGCTGCCAGCTGTAGCTGGTTATTTCAGGACTGATTAATCATGCCAGCAGTAGTTGTCTGATGCACCCCTCAGCACCACAGTTCACATTCTTAACTCAAAAAAAATGTTGAAAGGCACCATCTGGCTAATACAAGGGCAAAAGGAAAAGCATGGTTTGTGACACCAGAAAAATCCCATGCCACATACATGTAAACAGCCACACTAATTATTGCAGTCTTTGATAACACTGTACAGATTGAGAGGACTAAACCATAATATGCTTAAAGTTCAAATGCCCAAAAACCCCAATCTCTCAAAATCAAATCAGCGAAGCCTGGAGAACAGCTTCATTGTGATTAATTTAAAATTACTCACTACACTGAAGCGTTTCTTCTATTAAAAAATAAAGTTCACAACAAATTCCAAAGAAATGGTTTCTGTTAGCCAGCTGTAACCCCATGTTTATGACCCTCAACTTCACACACAGAACACGGTCAGCTTACGGGGATTTACAGTAACTTACAACGTTTCAAAATTCAAACAGCATTTCATTTATATGACAAATACATATACACTTTGATTTCCCCAGTAGCAAGGTTTTAAATAGAAGAGAATTCCATGTTTAGTACACCTATAAGATTCCTTCATTAAAAGGTGATTTCTGACTTAGAAAGTCCAACAACAACCCAGGGAGGTTCTAAGCCGGAACCAAGAGCTGCACATGTACAACACTGATTCCTCTAACATTCAGCCTTGGCGCTCGATATACGGAAACTCAGTGACTAAATAGGTTTGAACAGGCATAACTACTTGGCAAAAACACATTCAGAGAACACCTGTGCCGAGCTGGAGAAAAGAGAACCCGCGTCACATTGCAGTGGCTGCAGTCAGTCGCCCTACCGTGTGAGAACGCTTCACCAACACCCAGAGGCACTGGTGTCAATACGGACACCTCGCTGCAAAAAACGTAGCATTGATGCAAGAGTTCACTTCAGTATCCTTGGTTAACATACACAGGTGTGTTAGCATGTTCAAAAATATTAACCGGACTAATTTTAAAATAAAACCTGGTGTTTAAATACATTAGGAGTGAAATAACTCATCTGAGAGTGCTTTGGTCCAGGAAACAGAGCGAACCTACGCTAATGCGGAATTCCCATATTAGCGTGGGACTACAATTTCTTATTGCTACTTAGGGTAGAAGCTACACAGGTTCTCCAAAAATCAAAAATAAAGACAAAAATGAGGCATTTAAAAAAGATTCAGAATGGAACTTAAACCTGTTATGTTTGGGTTTCTCTTAAATACATAATGAAAACTCCCAACAACCTTAACCGGCCTCTTCTGATGATGTGCCAACACGCCGCAGTATCATCACAGCAAGTTCAATTACTCTAGTCATAACTGAAACTTTAAAACAGAGCTTCCATTTTCCAACCTTCTCATGAACATCAAACAAGAACCTTAAGAGAATGATACCCTGTCATTTCCCTAATTGTTGTCCTGTGTAAGTAGTATCACACCCCACCCCCCTCCCAAAATATCATTACATTGAGTCAGACTTTATACTAGGGCTTCTACCCTGAAGAATCAAGGAAGCAGAAAATTCTGTACTTTCAAAGAGGGTTTTATGTCATTCCACATTACAAGGGCAATAAAAAAGTAGCCAAGGCATAAATAATTTCTTTTGCTCTAACTATACACTTAGAAACCAGTCTGCTTCTTACCATCCACATTTTCTCATTTAGCCTCTTCTGTTGTTTTTGTTTGTTAGTTAACATTAAGCAGACAAAGCAGTTCCTACACTGATGAAATTCGTGAGACTGCTCCTGTTTGTATGCATCCAAACTGAAGTCTCAACAGGCCATCCACCAACACCCTCCTTTATTCCTATTATTTACATAGGCCAGTAGGCTGACTTCAAGGAACATCCCAACTGCCCCTGTTTTATCTGCAAGAACTTTGCAGATAAAAACTACTGGGGAAAAGGAAGAGGCTGTGGATGATCATGAGACAAGGAACACTAGAGTCCAGAAAGTCAAAGTCTGCACAATGTTTGGGCCTTCCCGTAATTCCAATCTGCCTGACGGTAGGACCAATTAAGGATATTTGCAGTGCACTGACTGAAGTCGGCAACCAGGCATGTTTATGTGCTAGTTTGCTACTAAATACATTTCGAAAGTCTTAAAAATTAGAATGCAGCATCTTAAAATGACTTCCGGGAAACCGTAGTAAGTTGGAGCCAAAGGTAGAAGGAACTTTCTTCCATTTCAGGTTTGGTGTTTTTTTTTTTTTTCCCCATAATATTTTTTTACACTACTGTGAAATGGGGGCATAATGAAGGATAATGCTTAGGACTGCACAAAATGACAGAGGAAATACACAGGTTATTTTAACAGCTAGCTGACATATCCGCAGTCATATCATTCATAAAACCTGTGCTTTGAGTATGTGAATTTACTTAAGAGCGTTTGTCAGAAATTTGATCTAGAAAAGCATTTTTCCTGTATTAAAAATATCCAAGTTGCACACAGCAAACACGCTCTATTAGTTTACCTAAATATCTTAGAAAATAAACTATTCCAAACAGTACTTATTACAGAGTCATGTAATTTACTAGGATCTCATGTGATTTGATGTTCACTCCTGGAAGAAATAAGAGCTGCCAACTTGTAAATGCGTCTTTTAGTCATTTCTAACATGCACAGCTCAAAACACCTTAAAGGGCATAGCCTTTTTTTTTTTTTAGGTTACTCATAAATTCCAGAGGTACATAAAGGACAATTACACAATATACATAGCATTCTGAATTCCTCCAGAGTGATATGATGGGAGCTGACATACAACTGAGGATCGGGCATTTCTTTAATACCACTGTTAATATTACGGCTTTAGCTACCACCAAGGATCATCACTAAAAACACCAAAAAAAAAGAGGGGGAGGGGGAGGAAGGGGGAGTGGCAAACTTGCTATTAAATACACTGGCGATTTTTAAAAGTATGTGTCAGTGGTACTAAACAAGGTAATGAGTGACTGATGGAGCTAATGAAACCACATCTACTGCAGATTTATAAACACACTCCTGTTACTCTCTATCAGAGTAACCTCAGGTTGTCACTGGTGCCTTACCACACTGGGCAAGCCAGTGCTCCTACAGTCCAGTCTGAAGCTGCTTGGTGATGTGACAATATCCGTACCCCTCGGACAGACAATACCCATGTCCTGACTGACAGCAAGTTATCCCTCCCCACCACCCACACCCCTCCAAACAAAAGAAGTGTAACTGGCAAGTTCTGCCTCTGGGGACAATGGCAGCCTCACCTCACCCCAGCTGCTTGTTTCCACTAAATGTGCAGTAATTAATTAGCTTTGATACTTACTACTCTGTCAACTTTACTGAAAACCAAGAAGTCTTTGAAGAATTGCTACGGACAGAACAACCAAGGAGCCCATACAACTGAACCACCATACCAGAACTGCGCGTGTTTCCATTAAAACTTTAAGGGCTGTGGCACAACTAAACAGTTTTGCAATTTCCTGCTTAAGCAAAAAAAAGATAACTTGTATTTGCTTAACACATTTGTCTTATTAGTGGAATTCCTAAGTGCCATTTAATACACTTACATGTGCATTTTCAAGTTTCATGCAGGCATTCATTTTTCACTAACAGCATTCTGTTTTTTCTTTCTAACAGAACCTTAAATGAACACAAAAAACCAAAGCCAAATAAAACTCAAGTGTAGCTGAAATTGAACTCTCAATTCTGGGATGATTTTTTGCATATATTTATATGCACAAAAATAGTCAAGACAGAGCAGAAATAAGAACTAGAACATTAGCTAAAACCAGAATCTGCAACTAGATTAAAAGACAAAAAAAACCCCAACCCAACCAAACCAACCAGACTCCAACTTCAGAATCACAATTCAGTTGTTTATGCCCCAAAAAGCTAGAGAATGTATTGGTTTAGTTCAATCTCTACCATTCTAAAGAAAACACTACTGCATTCTGCAGGTCCATTTTCTGGGTAACTAGTATCAGTACTTTGTATCTCTCAAATTGATCACACTCACTTTCACAGTCTGATCTGTGGGGTAGTAATGAACTTTAATGATCAGTTGTTTCCAGAGACTTACATACTCTGCATGTGAACTCAAGGATTTTCTGACCCACACTGCTCCAGAAATAGGGAGGGAAAAAAGTAACAAAACCCCCAACACAAACAAAAAAGGTAAGACACCTAAACATGCTGTGAATGTTACACAAAAATCTCTGGAGGTGAGTGAAAACTAAGATCCCACAACAACATGCAAAATTTTGCTTTCAGAATGATAGCCAGAACTCAAAGGCTGACTGAAAATCTGTGCTCCAGATCCTCCTGACTGAAAATCCCAAAGCTAAAAGACTTTACAATTACCTTCTTTGGGATCAGCCACCAGGCTTTAATATCCAAACCAAGACTAAGCTACAGGAATTTTAAATACGAAGTATTACCCAATTCACATCTAAACTTTGTATTCAGAGATTAAGACACTGCGCAACTGTCCAACTTAACAAGAACAGCTGATTAGAGAGATCACTTCAGAGAACACCCTAACTTTCGGCTTCTTCATGAGCTGTCAAGAAAACCCAAATGGTTTTGTGGCCACACAACAACTTACTCTCCATCCTGTATTTCGAGAAGTCACTGCCACTTGATGAACCAACCTGCATGTGGATAAGTCAGTAGGGCAAGAGCGTATTTTCATACAGTACAGCATATAGTGTAAGACAAGTAACTGAAATACCAGAACTACAAATATACGCCTGGAAAGCACTGTTTGTACTGGCCACTTTGCGAGTTCCCGATTGCTACGTGTGTATAAGTAAATCTCTCAAAGTAATGCCACATACTAAACAGAGGAGTCCAGCCACAGGTGTAACTGAAAAATATCATCATTCTTAGATTTCACTACATTTAAGAGAAATATTATTATACAATACACTGGGGAGGAGGGGAAAACAAACAAACCACAGTCATGTATTATAATAGTTTTATAACTTGCAACTTATCTTCCTCTTTTAATAACCCTTATGAAAACCGTGATGTACATCTGTGTCACTGCAGTAATTCCCCAAATAAACTCATAATATAAACATATAACTAGGCCACAATATAGGAAAACAAAGTGGACAGCAAATGAAAATAATGCATTCAACTTGCAAACTACTTAGGTGAGAGCAACATTGTAGGTAAAGGATCTTTTGGCCTTAACTATCTACATTTCATTAATAACTTTGAGACCTTTGGCATAAATATAATTTCTGACAATAAGCCCAAATAAGCCTAATTAATGGTTACACTACTAAAAACATCCAGATGGGGAGAAATTTTTTACTATTGTTCTGGAAGGAAAATAAAGTGTTATCTGGTTCAGTCAACAACTTTTCACATGGAAATAGTGTTGGTCTGTAACAGAAAAAAATACCTTCTCCCAAAAATCACAACCAAACACAATGAAAATTAGGATTTAGTTAGGAAACAGTTACTACAACAGGATTTTAAAGTTTACATGTAAACTGTTTCTGTTTGCAACAGATTCTGTAAAGTCAGTATTTCAACTATTTTTATCCATAGGTGGTTCAGTCTCTCGGCTAGCAAGGTCACCTCCCGTCCTGGGAGGAAGCCTCATGTCTGTATTACAACATATGTCCTGTCTTGATGCCCCAACTGGAAGCATCACTAAAGGAGCCTGTATAGGAAAACTAACATACTACAGTTAACCTTGAACTTCTAAATATGTGAAATGGGCACAATAATACAAGCTGAAGCAGGAAGTACCAGCAAACCTCGCACAGCATAGCATGTATGCACACCTATTGGGATTAGCGTCTTACTGAAAACAGACTTTGTAATCACTAAGAAATGAGAATTAAGAGGTTCCTCAATAAAAGCATGAAAATGACTGTTTCAATTAATATATGTAATTATTACAGTCTATGAATCAATTCTGTTACGACCAGTTTCAAGCCTACACAACATTCAAGATAGTCTTGTTAAATTAATTTATACTGCAAAACACAACACTCCAACATTATCAGAGGAAGCATCAGTTCAGCACTGCTACACTTGGTACTAAGGTTGCAGCTGATAAAAAGCTTTTTACTCCAAGCAAGGAAGTAAGTCTATCAAACTTGGAACGTAACAATGAGAACACAAAGATCTTTTGAGATTATTTGAAAAAGAACACACAGTGAGTAGTTATTAAAATACAGAACAACTTCTTTTGTCACTGTTAATTACTTGGCATTTACTGAAAATACTGCTATCCAAAAATTATTACTACAGTTTCTTTCTGGACTGTATGTATATAGGAACTTGATTTCATGCTTCTGGAGCATAGAGAGAAAGATAACTGGCAAACTTGAAGAATAAACAGTGGGTGTAGTTGCCATGATTCATGAACTGTGTACGTCCTCATGCAACCATTAGTAAATTCATTTTATGATGAGTCTGACAACTACCATTAGACCCATTTCAGAGATAAGAAAACTGAGATATTCCCTACCCAAGACCACCTATCAAATAGCAGTGGGTTTTGTGTTTGTTTTCTTCCCCTCCAAAGAAATAATATTCGAGGTAATACTTTCCTTCATAACTTCTTGTAGGACTGCAAAACCCAGTACTTAATCAGAAAGACATACTTGTTTCCTACACTGATATCTACTGTTTGTGTACAGAATTCATATTTAATTTATTCATTTCAGATTTACGCAGAAGTTAAGCACATTCTTCACATTTTTATTTAAAAAAAACCCAGAAATGTAAATATTAGTAATTGTAATAACTGTAACCAGATCCAAGTTATGTAATGGCCCAAAATATATTTTAACATGCAAAAAAGAGCTTGTAGAATATCCTGATCTTCAGATGCAAATTCCAGCATATTTATTCAAAATAATACTGTATTTGCTTGTATAATCTGTGATATTGACCAAACGTATTTATTAACATAGTCTTACTTCCGCCGATTAGCACATTCAGTAAGCTTTCCAGATGCGCAAGCATTATTTTTCTGTGACTGTGTGAGGGCTGCAGTTTTAAGCTGTTGCCTAGAACAATTGAGCTGTTTGCCCCTTTAAGGGAATATTTTTCCATCAAACAAGTCTGCCTGTGTTAAGGGTCACACTGACATTACAATACATAGATTTATTCCAGTATTCCTGTTATGCAACAGGATATTATAACGTAGGCATTTCCACCTGTCAAAGATTAGGAGACCCAATAAGGATATACACTTGGTAAAAGAAAAAAAACTGCCTGAGGACAATGCTACACCTTTAGCAGGTCTCAGTGTCACAACAGAATTAAAATATGAAACGCTTGACCATAAAACCAGTTTCAGTATTTTAAACGCTTAAGTTCAAGAACATTATAAGTTCAAACGTGCCTTCTTTGCATTAATATACTACTTAAACTGTTAACTTACGCCATTTTGTTTGATGTGGGCCTCCACGACAACCTGCAGTAGCCACTCTGGCCTTGTCTGCAGATGGCATCACCTCAGTAAGGCACAACTAGACCTTCCCCTGCTACCCCCACCTCTCAAACACCCTCATTCATGGTAAATTAGCATGGCCATATGCTTCAGAAACTCTAGTCTGAAGTTCATCAGCACGCTAGGTAGCAAAGAAAACAGTTTCCTCCTCGTTGCTTCCACAGGCCATCCACTGCGACTAAACACCAAGGCCTGCTGCGTCGGCTGGGGTATCCGCTGCCTGCAAACAGCACCACCTAGGTCATGCCATTCCCGATTCCGACAGAGTGCAAGGAAATACTTTCGAGGCGCCAGGCAGCCGGTCACGCCTTCGCTGTCCGGCCCAAACAGCTGCCCGCTGCAGCGCAGGAGGCGCCTCCACCTCACCTCGGCAATCAGAGAACTGCCTAATATTGCTCACCTCTCCGCGCCTTCGGGATACAGCAGCGTGCGCACGCCGTG